>NC_061805.1:16506889-16806889 GCF_021462225.1 Girardinichthys multiradiatus
TCCTAGTGTACACTGTATGTGATAAAAACTCAAATCTCTAAAGTGGCTTTTTTTAGTCAACACTGTAGCAACTTTGAAAAATTGTCATTCTTAGAATAATGTTTTTTTGACACAAAAGGAAACAACAGAGAACAGGTTTGAACTGTCCAGTAAGGACATAATGCCAAAGTGAAGAAGGCTCATAAACTCCAACAAGGTGATCACCTCTCTGATACAGACACATATTTATATTCTGTCCCTTCTTCTTGTAATGAGAAAAATGTTTTATTGAAGGGCTATAATTTAGCTTTTGATGTTGCCTTTTATTGGAAACCTCTGGCTCGCAAAAACACAGAGAGGAAAAACACAACAAGCACAAAAAGGGTGAAAAAGTGCAGCACTTAAGAAAACTGTTCTGATCTTCCTCCTGAGGACAGTAAGCTCTGAGGCCATCTTGTGTAGCGTGCCCCGTAAAGAGTGACATGGTGGTAAAATAAATCATTGCCTCGACCCCTGGATCGCCCGGGCTTTCCAACCAGTGTCTGGAGTGTGTGGTCATCAGAGAGCTGCAAAAGCTCATCAGTAGGAACTTGAGAATTCTCCAAGGAACTGTTCAGGGGGGCAGGTTGGCCTCTCTACTCCATAAACAGCCCCCATCACAGTCAGGTTCATCACTAACCATCCCCCCATCGCCCATAGTCTTTTACTTACTGTCCATCCTTGCTCTCCTTTTTCTGTAAAACCCAACAGCAGACGTTTCCAATAAATCATTTGACCCCCTCCTCTTTTCTAGAAACCCGTCTGTCCCCGACTTGGACTGAGATGATGTGTTCTGCTGAAGTCACTTAAATAAAAAGATCGCAATGGGAGACATAATGTGTTAAAGTAATAAGACGGTCTCGGGCAGGTCACGGCCCCTTTCCCTGCTCTACTGCTCCTGTGCAGGCTCTTTGAGTTAATGGGCTGTGGTCAGTGCACTGGTGAGTCATAAACGTTGCCCTCTGAAACTAAAGTCCTATTCAGAACAGGGGATCCAACAAAAGCCACTAACAGGCTGATGTAGCTGACAGCACACCTTGCATTATTTCCAAAGAGCCTGCGACAGTTCAGGGACCTTTAAATCTGAAGTATTTATCATCTCGTCTTGTTAATTCTTTGCTGTACGGCTGTTCTTACACCATTGTCCTTCGGTGTCAGATCATAGCTGGATTTATGTTTCATCTGCTAAAATACAGGACTTTCTTTCCAAACCTCTTCTTCAAGTTTTAATCTGTCTGACTCCAGTCTAAGTAACCCAAGCTACTTTTTTTCATTCGTGAAAAACAATATTCTAAGAACAAATTGTGTTAGTTAATTAAAACAATCTGATTAGTGAAATCATAAAGCTGTAACAGATTTCTCATATTGCATTTGAGCAGCAGGTTATTATTGTCACGGCTTGTGTGACTTCACTCGGCTGTGTCCTCTTGCTGGATGGATGGAGTGACCGTTAATGAATGTAGCTTCGGGGATTATTGAAAAGAAGCAGGGGACGTGTCACAGAGAAGTGTTCTGGCATCGTGACGATGACACTGCAGCCCCCATCTTCGGCTCCACTTAGTGATTACATGTGAGCCCCTGTCATGTGCTATAAGTGGTTTTACAAAATTGTATTAAATGCCATTGTTTATGCTTCACTTTCACTTCCTCATTGGTCCACCACTGTCTTTTCTTTGCCTGCCTTTAGCATGCTTCATTTGAGTCTCACTTCAGTTTTCGTCATCAAGGCGTTAGCATGCTAAGTTAAATTAACCAATTTTTCCTGGTGCCACATTGGTGGAACCTCACATTTTTTAGCCCAGTGAATGCTTTTGCTTGTGGATGATTAATTTGTGTGGTTCTCTATCAGTAACAACAGCAGGGAATGACTAGCATCTGTAACCCATTTGCTAAGGCAGGTGGATAAACAACAACAAATACTTACTGACAATGTTTCACTTCGTTTAACAGCACCTTGCAAAAGCATTAGTACCCACTGAACTTTTTTTAATTTGTCCTGTTAAAAATATACGGATGTATTTTAATGGTATTTTGGTTGTACACCAACATAAAAGTAGTGTGAACATGTGATGTGGAAGACAAAGGATACATGGTTTTTAAAATATTTTTGAATAAAAACATCTGAACCCTGAAAATTGTGTATGCTTTAAGTCCCCTTTTATGGAGGACCGATCCTGACAAACTTAAAAATAAAAGCAGAAATATATATATTTTGTTTTTCCTTTTCCTTACACATGCGTTTTCATCAAGAAATGTAAATGTTTTCTTTTTCCTTTTCCTTACACATGCCTTTTTTCTTTTGACATTTCCTCGTCTCTCTTTTTCCTTTACCGTATGCATTTCTGCTTCATTATGCAAATGAGGAGGGCTGCCTTCTTCTCTCCAGCTCCTCTCCTATTGGTCAATATACAGGAAGAAGGAGGATCCATGTGCAGGCCGAGGGTGTGTCCCAATTCAGGGGCTGGATCCTTCCAAGTGCGTACTTGTGGGCTGATTACATCACAGCGCGGAGCGTAAAGTCTGTCAGATGCTGCCAACAAATGTGTCCTTCTTTTGCCCAATTTGAAGGATGCGTTGTGAGTATCCTTCGCGGTCCATCTTTTCCCATAATTCATTGCGGGTTGAAACGGTTTCGTCAAACAGGGGCAGCCATGGCGGACCACACTGGCAAAAGCTGTGAGTAAACTGTGAAAAATTACACTTTCTGTGACACAAATGAACTTTTACAATGTTTTTAGTGCAGGAATATAACTGTGTAGACGTGAAAAATCTGCTTGATTCATCAAGACATCGCTTAATTTCAAACGTGCTCCGACGTGTTTGGAGTTTTCCGCTCCCGCCGTATTAACTCCCGGCTCGCCTCGCCAGCCCTACCGGCGGTGGGGCGAGCTAGACCTGGCAGAGATCTGACCGGACTATCGGCACTGAGCTCCTGCTGCCAGTCATCACAGTGAACGTTTAACACAAGTGATTTCTAACAGTTTATGTTAGTATTATTTTAATGTATTGTGGCATTTGTTCATGTAAGTCGATTTGACATTACAGGTGATATTAAAGTTAACCTGAATAAATGGGCAGTTTTATGTAATCTTACCGTTTTGCTGGAGAGTGTGATTGAGGATAAATAAGCTTTTAAATATTCATTTTTGATAAAGAAATGTGCTATATGTGTTTTTAAAAGTACATTTATAATTCAGCTAGCATTATAATTCGTGATTCCAGGTACAGCTGAAAAGAAATACACTTTCAAATGCAAGCAAATCTCAGTAAAGAAGTGAAAAGTTTGAAAGAGCTTGTTTTAGGCATTTGCATAGAAATATTTTAATATGTTCTGCAAATTAAGACAAATGTAAAATAAAAAAAAAGACTTGTTTTACACTGATATTAAGCAAAATGGTTTTTCTTGTTGTTTAGGTACAAAGGAGCAGACGAGCCAGTTTTTTAAGCTCAGGAGTGAGAACCACCACCTTTTTACTGGAGCTAAAAACTCAGCCACCGTGGCTTGGAGGTATAATAACAACATTCTTTGCAGTCAGTTTCTGTCCAGTTTCAAAAACTCCTATCTTTCTAACTTTCATAAATCTCCATCCAGTGATTAACATATTTCTTTTGGTTTTCCCTTTTTCTTTTTGCTTGTTTAGGACAATTCTGGAGAAGATGGTCCAACAGGGGAAGGTCAATCCCTTGCAGGCCAAAAAAAAGTGGGACAATATGAAAAATAAATATAAAGTTTGTTCAGAAGTTCTCATGTCACACACAAATAAAAAATATTTCTAAAAGTCTTGTTGGTTTCTCTGTTTAGTCAACTCTTCTTTTATTCCCTCTAACTTTAGGATTGTAAGTATCCAGGGTCAGGAGAGGGAGTCAGTGAAAAGCCCACTGCTGCTACTTGGCCCTGGTTTGTCCTTATGGATGAGATGGTGGGACAGAGGTCTTCCACAACACCTCCTGTCCTGATTGCCTCCATCCCTGAGGACACTCCAGGGCCAAGAGGAGCGGTGGGCAACCAGATGGAGAAGGAAGACAGTGAGCCAGCAGGAAGGGGTCAGAAAAGAAAGAGGGACAGAGATGATGGAGTTGATCAGGGAGGACATGAGGGCACAGAGAATGGACACATTGTTTTCCATCTTAGAAAGAATGGTACTGAAATAAGGTGCTAAATAAGAAATAATATTAAGTTTTGTTCAGATTGTTTCTTAAAGTTTTAAACTATTCTAACAAATTTCAATATTGTTTTTGTCACCAATGTATTTTATTTCCATTTGACCTAACAATACATCAACTTCATTTAAATTTCTAAACACAGTTTATTTTGAAAATTACAAATAGCGTTTTAAACAGAATGTGGAAAAAAACAACGTTCAAACAGATCAAGATTACAAGACAAAAGGCATAAAATAAAACTATGTACAAGTATTTACAATGGCGACAGCAGGATCAACCTGAGTGACTGGTTCCTGGAAAAACCTCTTCAACAGAACAAAGAGGCAGATGTCTTTCTGAACAAAAAGTCTCTGGCGGTGTGGCTAAATCTCTCGCAAGGTCAGAGACATGGATGGGAAGCTGCAACTGAGATCTGTGGTTTGTCTTTCTGGATGGTGAGCGAAGCATCACACAGGTGGTCTGCAGATGTTTGTGATGCCTCTCTCCGCTGTCCACGTCATCATCAAGTTTAAAGGACTGGCTGGACCACATCACTAATCAGGAATGTAATCAGGAATACAGGAATATGCAGAATTAGAAGATGGTGCTCACAAAATATGACAATTAGTTATACCACTCAAACATTAATCACATCTATAATATTATACTTGCCTGCAAACAGTAGTCATGTTCTGGTGGTGTATATATATATATATATATATATATATACACACTGCTGAAAAAAAAATAAAGGGAACACTTAAACAACACAATATAACTCAGAGTAAATAAAATTTCTGTGAAATCAAACTGTCCACTTAGGAAGCAACACTGATTGACAATCAATTTCACAGCTGTTGTGCAAATGGAACAGACAACAGGGGGAAATCTTTGGCAATTAGCAAAACACACTCAATAAAGGAGTGGTTCTGCAGGTGGGGACCACAGACCACTTCTCAGTATCTATGCTTTCTGGCTGATGTTTTGGTCTCTTTTGAATGTTGGTGGTGCTTTCACACTCGTGGTAGCATGAGACGGACTCTACAACCCACACAAATGGCTCAGGTAGTCCAGCTCATCCAGGATGGCACATCAATGCGAGCTGTGGCAAGAAGCTTTGCTGTGTCTGTCAGCATAGTGTCTAGAGCCTGGAGGCACTACCAGGAGACAGGCCAGTACACCAGGAGACGTGGATGAGGCCGTAGGAGGGCAACAACCCAGCAGCAGGACCACTACCTCCACCTTTGTGCAAGGAGGAATAGGAGGAGCACTGCCAGAGCCCTGCAAAATGACCTCCAGCAGGCCACAAATGTGCATGTGTCTGCACAAACAGTTAGAAACCGACTCCATGAGGATGGTATGAGGGCCCGACGTCCACAAATGGGGGTTGTGCTCACAGCCCAACACCGTGCAGGACGCTTGGCATTTGCCAGAGAACACCAGGATTGGCAAAGTCGCCACTGGTGCCCTGTGCTCTTCACAGATGAAAGCAAGTTCACACTGAGTACATGTGACAGACGTGACAGAGTCTGGAGACACCGTGGAGAGCGATCTGCTGCCTGCAACATCCTTCAGCATGACTGTTGGAAAAATTGTATATAGTTTTTATTTTTATCTTATATTATTTTCCTTTTCTTTCATTTGACTATTTGATTTTATAACCATTCATGATGTTTGTGTGAGGATGTATGAGTTGTCTGCAGGCAAAGGTCATAAATGGAGCTGGGAAGGAAGCGGTCCAGTTGAGGAGGTCATAAAGATGAAGGCTGATTGCGCTAACCAGAAGATGCACTGATCCTGGAAGATGGAGAGATTGTGGAAGTGTGTTGTTAAAAGATGAAGGAGTTTATGACATGTTTACGATGCAGCTGTTGTTTCCCATCCTTTAGAGAACAAAAAGCCCACCGCTCCGCTTGGCCCTGGAGTGTCCTCAGGGATGGAGGCAATCAGGACAGGAGGTGTTGTGGAAGACCTCTCTCCCAACACCTCATCCATAAAGACAAACCAGGGCCAAGTAGCAGCAGTGGGTTTTTCACTGACTCCCTCTCCTGACCCTGGATACTTGCAATCCTAAAGTTAGAGGGAATAAAAGAAGAGTTGACTAAACAGAGAAACCAACGAGACTTTTAGAAATATTTTTTATTTGTGTGTGACATGAGAACTTCTGAACAAACTTTATATTTATTTTTCATATTGTCCCACTTTTTTTTGGCCTGCAAGGGATTGACCTTCCCCTGTTGGACCATCTTCTCCAGAATTGTCCTAAACAAGCAAAAAGAAAAAGGGAAAACCAAAAGAAATATGTTAATCACTGGATGGAGATTTATGAAAGTTAGAAAGATAGGAGTTTTTGAAACTGGACAGAAACTGACTGCAAAGAATGTTGTTATTATACCTCCAAGCCACGGTGGCTGAGTTTTTAGCTCCAGTAAAAAGGTGGTGGTTCTCACTCCTGAGCTTAAAAAACTGGCTCGTCTGCTCCTTTGTACCTAAACAACAAGAAAAACCATTTTGCTTAATATCAGTGTAAAACAAGTCTTTTTTTTTATTTTACATTTGTCTTAATTTGCAGAACATATTAAAATATTTCTATGCAAATGCCTAAAACAAGCTCTTTCAAACTTTTCACTTCTTTACTGAGATTTGCTTGCATTTGAAAGTGTATTTCTTTTCAGCTGTACCTGGAATCACGAATTATAATGCTAGCTGAATTATAAATGTACTTTTAAAAACACATATAGCACATTTCTTTATCAAAAATGAATATTTAAAAGCTTATTTATCCTCAATCACACTCTCCAGCAAAACGGTAAGATTACATAAAACTGCCCATTTATTCAGGTTAACTTTAATATCACCTGTAATGTCAAATCGACTTACATGAACAAATGCCACAATACATTAAAATAATACTAACATAAACTGTTAGAAATCACTTGTGTTAAACGTTCACTGTGATGACTGGCAGCAGGAGCTCAGTGCCGATAGTCCGGTCAGATCTCTACCAGGTCTAGCTCGCCCCACCGCCGGTAGGGCTGGCGAGGCGAGCCGGGAGTTAATACGGCGGGAACGGAAAACTCCAAACACGTCGGAGCACGTTTGAAATTAAGCGATGTCTTGATGAATCAAGCAGATTTTTCACGTCTACACAGTTATATTCCTGCACTAAAAACTTTGTAAAAGTTCATTTGTGTCACAGAAAGTGTAATTTTTCACAGTTTACTCACAGCTTTTGCCAGTGTGGTCCGCCATGGCTGCCCCTGTTTGACCAAACCGTTTCAACCCGCAATGAATTATGGGAAAAGATGGACCGCGAAGGATACTCACAACGCATCCTTCAAATTGGGCAAAAGAAGGACACATTTGTTGGCAGCATCTGACAGACTTTACGCTCCGCGCTGTGATGTAATCAGCCCACAAGTACGCACTTGGAAGGATCCAGCCCCTGAATTGGGACACACCCTCGGCCTGCACATGGATCCTCCTTCTTCCTGTATATTGACCAATAGGAGAGGAGCTGGAGAGAAGAAGGCAGCCCTCCTCATTTGCATAATGAAGCAGAAATGCATACGGTAAAGGAAAAAGAGAGACGAGGAAATGTCAAAAGAAAAAAGGCATGTGTAAGGAAAAGGAAAAAGAAAACATTTACATTTCTTGATGAAAACGCATGTGTAAGGAAAACAAAAAAGAAAACATTTACATTTCTTGATGAAAACACATGTTTAAGGAAAACGAAAAACAATATATATATACATTTCTTGATGAAAACGCATGTGTAAGGAAAAGAAAAAACAAAACATTTACATTTATTGATGAAAAACGCATGTGTAAGGAAAAGGGAAAACAAAACATATATATTTCTGCTTTTATTTTTAATTTTATCAGGATCGTTCCTCCATACCCTTTACTCTGATATTCTTAATTAAAACCTAATGCAACCAATTGGCAATCATGATGTGGGGATGCTTTTCTTCATCAAGGACAGGGAGGTTGGTCAGAGTTGATGGGGAGATGGACTGAGCTACATACAGGACAATCCTGGGTAAAACCTGTTAAAGCCTCAAGACTGAGGCAGGGGTTCACCTTTTCAGAAGGACAAGGACCCTAAACACACAGTCAGAGCTATAATAAAATGGTTCAGATCATTGCATATTTGAATTTATTTAGTTATTTGTATAGGGACACATGTTACATATAAACAAACACCATGCACTTCAACATTTTATAGCCAAAACAAATTATTCCTGTGTTAGAATGGACCATTCACAGTCCAAATCTAAATCCAATTGAGATTCTCTGTCATGAATGATGTTCACACTCTTTATGCAAGTATTCCAGTTGTTTTATAAATGAACATTGACATAAATTCTCGTTTCTGGATGTACAAAGCTGGTAAAAACATACCCTAAAATATTTGAAGCTATATATGTAGCAGAATGTGCTTGTACAAAATTTACTAATGGGGGCTGAATTCAATTGCACGGCACACTTTTCAATTCTACTTGCAAACAAAATGGAAAACTATTTTCCTTCCACTTCACAATTATCTGCTACTTTGTGTTGGCTTTCACATAATTCCGTTGGGACCCAGCCATGGGTTACAAAATTAAAGGCCAGTACGAACTTTCCTGGAACTTTCAAAATAAATCGCATTAACCTACTTTCAGCACAGCCAGGAAAAGAGGTAACAGCGGACTTTCCGTGAAAAACACCGCTTTTGCGACAAGCTAACCTTTTCCACGCAGGTCCCCAGAGTAACTGGACGGAGGGACACAGTGCGCTAATGTCTCTTTGCAGGCAAACAGACATAACTCTTCAAACTGGATCCATGAGTGTCATACGATCACATGATCATATGCACTAAGTTAGGTAGGAATGAATTGCTGTTTGTGTATCTGGTATTCATTCATGAACGGGGGTAATTAAGGTACAAGCATTGCTTGACTTTCTCTCTAAGGTCTACAGAAGCAAACTGTGTTTCAGAGAGTTCCCAGCAGAGGCCCTGTCTCTACGACGCCGAGTGGAGCAGTTTTCCCGGTCTGAAGGAAGGACAATGGGACCGCATCACCGTGGTTACAGCTGTAACGTGCAGTTCAGCCGGCCGACAAAACGAGCAGTTATGGAGGTTAGCTGCAGTTAACCCTTTGTTCACTGTGGAAGCTTTATTCAACTTCGTCGCCCGGACAACTTTTCCTCAGCCCGGTTCACGTAAGAGGTAGTGTTGGGCAGAGAGTAGTTTAGAGTGAAATAATCTAAAAATTTTTCATTTCATGATGTTTGGTTTTGTTTGTGATGAAACTCGGCCATCTTAGTGCTAGCAGATTATCTGCTCAGCACATGTGCTCAGTTTGTGTGTTTTGTGTTTGTGTTTTTTTAAAAAGTTAAGACAAACTTTATTTGAAGGGTGATTTTAAACACAGAAGATCGACCATATCGCGCCACCCACACTTATGCAGTTTAACCCCTTTTATTAATGGTATGTGTTTGATTCTGATGATAAGCTATAAGCTTAATTTGTTAGCTTCAATCGCTAACAGCTAAGAACACGTGCTTGCCTGCTAAAGATCATTTACCCAAAACGTTTGTTAGTTTTCAATCTAGAAAATAATATTTCCCTAAATATCATTTTACTAAATTTGAAAACTAAGTAAACACCATTAAGCCCCATTTCTGCAGAAAGATTTGGTTCTTATTCAAAATAATATTTCCATAAATATCATTTTATTATTTCCTTAATAATATTTCCCTAAATATTATTTTACTAAACTTGATATCTAAGTAACACAATTAAGCCTATTTCTCAAAGATATGGTTCTTATTCAAAATAATATTTCTTTAAATATTATTTTAATAAATAAAGGCAGCTAATTGAACACTGTTGATAATTGGTAGTCCAGAAGGTTGGTTTTATTCAGCAAATCATTCTTTAAAATATTATTTTATTAAAATAATATGTTATCTGATCTTGCATTGTGAATGGTTGTCTAAAGGTTTACCGATTATTGCTTAAGTTAGTTCCAAGACTAACTTCACTTCATTTCCAGATTCTTCAAGATAATCTTCTCAAACATAAATAACATTGCATGGTAATGTTGCATCACTCTTGCGGTCATGATTTTCAACCATCTTTTATCAACTTTTTTGTATTGTACATAGCCCATTAGTCTTCCTTATTCTTTAATTCTTCTTGATAGTTAGTTGGATTGTTTTAGCATAGTAAAGAGTTTGTTGATTGAAATATGTTTGACTTTGAGTTGACTTATTTTTGTTAAAAGATTCTATTTATTTATCTATTTATCTATTGTATTTTAAGAAATTGTGTGAATTCATTCCATGCGTGTGCAGAGTTTTACTGTTCAATAATGTCAGAGCTTGGCTCATCCCTTTCAATTTTGTCCTAATACCACCGCCTTATTAGGCTGGTATTCACAGGACAACCCTTAACAGACCGAAATATTATTTAATAAAATATTAAAGTATTAATATTAAATCTTAAATAATTTATTCATATTCATAATTACAACAATCCCAAAAGAATTTAATAAAGTTTTTGGTTGTAATGTGACAAAGTCTGAAGAATAACCTAACTGTTGTTTTACTGGTGGAAAAAAAGCAATTTTTAGAGGGAAATACAGGGTAGGGTTACCATGTTGTTGTTCGTCACTGTTTAAATTTGCATCATAACATTTTTTTTTATTTTATTTTGGAATATCCAATCACTGATGTTGGTAAAATAATAAAAGCTTTCTCTCGCCATCACTAAGATTCTTCTTGTGATTAAAGAAGATTTCTCTTAATTTTGTTAATTTTCCTTTGCCAACAATAAAGTTACAAAACATATTTAGGGAGATATGCTTTTTTCAGTACAAAATAAATAAAACTTTGTTCTTTCCCTGAACAACCAACAGCAAAATTCAGAATAGTACAACCTTATCAACTTCTCTCTTTTGGGGTCACTCAGCCTAAAAATTTCAGTTTAGGAAACAAGTGGAAACTCTAAAATAACTCACCATCCAGCTTCTTCATTATGATCTTTTAGGAGTGAAGTAGTTAACTCAAGCATCATTCAATGTAGACAGGAATTTATAAAATCTACTTATTTGGATTTTAACATTTTATTTTATCCATAGAAAAATATGTTAATAAGGTTATACTAGGACTGTATTATATTTAAATACAAAAAAAGTTAGACATTTGTTTTTGAATTTTTTTGTAGAGCTGAATGAACCAAAATTCAGATTGTCTGTTCTCAAGAATCAACTCAGTGTACATAAACAGTTATCTGGATCTACATTTCAGAATAATATTCAGCTGCAAAGAAAACAGCTCAAAAGCAAACTTTCTAAGTGGAGTTTGGTACTGCAATTCTGTTCTGTTTTGACCAAACCATGCCACAGATATTTCATGTCAACTTTTAAAAAATAGGCAAAAAGTATTCTTCCTCTGCAACTAGTAAGCATTTTTACTCCCACATGCTATTTTTAGATTTAGATATGTGTGTTCAGTTTTTTGTTTTTGTTGTTGTTGTTTTCCCGGCTACCTGTGTCTGTGTAACACACACATTCAAAAAAGGGTGAAATGGGAGCTTGCTGGACAGAATGACTACATCCCCCCATTGAGGCAGTAATAACCTCCTGGTGTTGAAGCAGACTCTCTGAGAGATATCCTTGAGCCTCACCTCCATCTTTCTAACAGGTCAAGTTGCGATCCAGCAGATAGTGAGCTATAGTTAAGGTCCAGATCTGCTATCTAGACTTGAATGATGGAGGAAACCATGTGGCGACATGTTTATTGTCACCAAGATGGTCCACAATGCAGTGCCTTAGTGAGCCACATCAGGTCCTAATATAATTCATAGGATGGCACCATTGTGGAGTGACTGATAAGGCCTTCACATTGCCTCTCACTGGTCACTTGTCTCAAGGAGACTCCAAAGAAACTGCACTTTGTACAAATCGTGGCCAAAATATCCAATCCCACCTAGGGTTGCACTTTTGTGGTAAAACCTGCATCGAGGTTACAGAGCTGGGGTAAGGCCATTTATAATAGAAGAATTCTCTCTTCACCATTTGGCTCCTTTAAAGAAGCCTTATTTAAAGCAAAAAATGCTACTTCTTGTGAAAAGAAACAGTGCAGACCAATTGTAAAGTAGATGACAAGGACCAGAGTAATGCAGCACAAGCCCACCCAGTAAGAGAATCATAGACATCTATGGTCGTCCACACAAAATTAGGCCTCCTGAGGGTTTTGCCTTGGCATGTCAGAGCGTTTTGGCACCTTCAACTTATAGAATTTTCCACCTCAGCAAAAAAGCTGAGAAAATGTTATTCTTACAAATTATAAAGCCACGGTGTGTTTGGTGACATTTTGATAGCTAAGGACACCATCAGAAACAGATTTCAGCAGGAGAGGTTAAATGAAACCAAATGCAAAGTTGTCCCAGAAGAAAGCAAAGTGGTCACTGATGAGTAAGATCAGAGGACATCGGAATGGTGCTGTGTTGACTTTAAAGATCTGTTTCTCATCAAACCGTTGTGCTCAGTGTTCCCCCTGAGAATCTTTTTCTGACAAGGAAAATGTGTATACCCGCAGAAATATTTACCCGTCTGTTCACTATTATCTGAGCCTGCATCAGAGAGGTGGGGATTTGCCTTCAAGCAGGATGGTGAATTTAAACATAGAGCTACAATCAAAGGATTCAAATTAATGCGTATTCATGGCCTAGTCAAAGTCCAGACCTAAGGCAGAACATGAGCTGCTTTGCAAAAAGAATGGGTAAAAAAGGACTTCCTGCTGTGATGGCAACAACAGCTCATTCTAAAAAGTATTGACTCAGTGGGGCTCTAACAAATGCACACCACAGTTTTCAGATTTGTATTTGTAAAAATAAAACAAGCTGAGGAGGTTAAATAATTTTCCTTCCACTTCACAATTATCTACTACTTAGTGTTAGTCTGTCACATTACATGATAACTACATGACAAAACACAATAAACTTTGTGCCTATAACTTAAAAAAATCTGGGGGGGCAGTTCAGGGGTATGACTATTTTTGCAATGCACTGTAGAACATTTGCACCATTTAACATTGAACACAATTAACAAACTGCTTGCTTTGTTTTATTCGGAGAAATCTTTACCTTTTGGTCACAATTAGGTATAATTAAAACATTTTTTGTTATTACGTATTATTGATTATAACCAAAACATTGCCCTGATTCATTACACTTTTTAGACCAAGAGATTAATGATAAAATATATTTGCTTTGTCTCTAACAGAAGTGTTTTTATGCAATTTTTTTTGCTTTGTAATATGTTAAAAGGCAGAATAGCATACGTTAAGCTTAAACATTGTCATTTCAAATATTACAACTAGCAATATCAATATTATCCTGGTATTTCTTTTTCCTTGTGTTAAGCCTTTAACTATAGCTTTTTACTTGTTTTTATCGTATTCCTGGATTAACAGAAGATACCCAGCAGAAAAACCGAAATGAGTGTATGATGCAATGGAACATAGAAGCCCTGCAATATTTTTTTTCTCAATAGCTCATGTGTTGACTTTCTTCTGTGATGCTATATTTCATTATGAAAGGTGTTTCTTATAATTCTTGCTGTTCCCTTGGGCAAATGTAGGTTGTTGTTGTAGGTCAAGAGAGCAAAATTACATGTTCTACTTCCCCAAGCTCTGACTTGTTGTATTTATAAAATGCCCTCATTTTGATTTTGAGCATTAAAATGAAGCAAAAAATACAGAATCGTGCATTAAGTGCGTGCATATTTTTTAAGCTGCCTCAACAAACTTCATGAGTTAAAAATTTGATGAAATAATCATTGTTCCAACCAGACATACAATATGAATTGTCTTTATCCAGCATAAGTAAACACAAGCACACTTAACTAAAGCGCTCAAACCTTTGTTCCTGTGATGAAATTCAAAAGACATTCATAAATGTACTTACAATCTTCACTGCCAGCCAAGGCTTGTTTTTCAGTAAGACCAGTAGCTGGAGTTTTGCCTATCGAAGCAGCATCTTTATTCGGATGGAAAATGAATCCTCAAGGAACATGGCCAGGCGCTTTATTGTGTATGCAGTGTGTGGCCAGGTTCAAATTGGCAATCAATTATCCAATTAGGACTGACAGAAATGCACATCAGGAATTCTAGCCCATCAGTCCAAGCTTCTGATTGGAACACGATTAGAGGGACTTAATTAAACCCTAGGTGCTGGGTGTTTAAACATCATTTGTGCAGCGTCGGAGGGCTTGGAAAATATAAATCTGGACTCTGCACACCGCATTCCAGTTACAGGCCAGGGGAAGACATGTTAAGTTGCAGACGTGACTCCATCTGTTTGTAACCACGTTGGTTATTCAAAGAAGAACAAGGACCATGGAATTGTTACATTAAAATACGTGCCCTTGGGATGATAGGGAGAAAGAGATAAATATTAGGTAAAATTGCTCAGAACATTGCAATAACAACAGCGGCCATGATATTGTGCCACATTAGTCTTAAAAGCGTTCTCGAGGTTTAGCAGGTTGTGAATAATTCAAGGACATACCACACCACGGAGAGCTGTATAAGTGTGATGTGTGGAATGAAATGCAGCTTTGCTGTTGAGATTCTTTGGGGTGTTTTCTAACTTGGCCAACCTCTGCTTCTCCTGTGTGGTTGTTTAGTGCCTGTATTGATTTCTGAGCTGTTTCTTCCTGCTATGTCAGACAGTGTGAAATGGAAGGCACTGCATTTTAATATTGGGTCGTGAATTAATCATTTTTTCTGATAACAAAGCTCAGCTCTGTCCCTGTAGGAGAACACCTTATCACAGCAAATAGGATTCAAAGGGAGAGGAGCAGTATAATCCACAGCTAATTGGATGAAATGGCTGTGCTGCCTCTCCCTTCTTCCCATCGTTCCAGGGGCTAGTGTCCATGCGGCCCCCTCCATGGGGATCTCGGAGCCACTGAAGAGGTTATTACGGTTTGTCCTAGGGGAGCATTAATACCTTAGCCCTTGTTCAGACATGCAAATAATCTAATTCAAGGTCTAGCTAATTAACAACTTAGCTACAGTAAAGATAAAGAGGCCCAATAACAAGCCTTTGTGTGTGTGTGTGGAGGGGGGGGGGGGGGGGGGGTTGTTAATACAAAAAATGCAAAAATCAGCAAACTACCTTGTATTAGGATAAGAAAATAAGCTTTAAGCCAGACAATGGACAATTAATACTAAAGGCTGATGTAAAACAGTCATTTAAGGAACAGTAGTGAGATTAATAAGGCGTAGTGGTTTGCACTTTTTTTTAAGGGACATGGGGGAGGGGGTTTCATGATTGAGGATTTTGTCTCCAGAGGGCACACATTTGTCACTGGCCTTTAGCAGGAATCCCAACACAACAGAAAACACCACTACACCAAATAAAACAACAAAAAGACACAGCAAAACATACAGAAAAATTGGCAAAAATAGTCAAATTTCACTAAAATTAAAGCTTAACATACTGCATAATTATGAAAAAGTATATTTAGTCCTTAGAAAAGATAACATCCACACATAATTGTGCTTATTATAAATATGATAATAACTCTGTTAGATTTGACTGTTAACTCCTTAAATTCAGGGTATTGAGTAAAACTATATGGATGCAATCATGTTCAGAGTAAGTTCAGATGGAAATATCAACAGTTTTTGGCACCTAATATGTTTAAATCTAATAAGTTTCTCCTTGAGTGCTCATGCCTCACCCTTTTGAATAGCATCTGTCAGTTATTGTTTCATAATAACCTGTAGAAAAATGAAAACATCTCAGGGCATCCCTGGGTTTTTCCGGGGTAAAATGTTAATCCAGCTTGAGCAAGGTTACATGGTCAAGGTTGCCAAATTACAGACAAGCACTAATCACTCTGCCTTGGAGCGAGTCTGGCTCAGCAGCAAACAATGTGAAATGTTGACCTAGCCCTCCGCTGAATTGCCTCGCCTCACTAACAGCCACACTTGAGTATGAAAGAGTGACTTATCACAACAATCCACATTCACCAGCTTCATTCTTTAAATAAACAATGTGATGTCTGTGTTCTCTGTCTGTAGATGAAAAATACTTTAGTTTTCAAAGGAATTACACAAACAAGTTGCTGACCTTTAGAAATTACAACAGTCTCATCAGGAAAGCATCATCATTGATTAACCAGAAACATTTTAGCATGAAAAATATACATTCATATCTTGTTTTGTTGGTACTACATGAAAGATCTGGAAAATAACATGGGGTGTATGACTCATATCACTAACAGTTATAAACATATGAATAACTAACATAGTGTCATTACATTTATAATAATTATATATAACATTTATTTATTATAATTTTAGAATACACCAGCTGTGTTTATCGTTAAATATGCTATCTGTGCTAAATAGTATTTTGCTCTTTCTAGAATAACACAGAAAGCACAACAAGCTGATATTAGCAGGTTGATCAGTAGGGCTATCTTCTTGGTTAGCAGACCTGTAGTTAGCTGCTTAATAGACATGCCGCTCATATTTGCTAACCTCGGCTTTAAGAGGAGCAGTGTGGTTTTCGTCCCGGCCGTGGAACACTGGACCAGCTCTAAACCCTCTACAGGGTACTCGAGGGTTCATGGGAGTTTGCCCAACCGGTCCACATGCGTTTTGTGGACCTGGAGAAAGCATTCGACTGTGTCCCTCGTGATGCCCTGTGGGGGGTGCTCCAGGATTATGGAATCGGGGCCCTTTATTAGGGGCCATCCGGTCCCTGTATGAGCAGAGCAGGAGTTTGGTTCGCTCGCCGGCACTAAGTCGGACCTGTTCCCGGTGCATGTTGGACTCCGGCAGGGCTGCCCTTTGTCACCGATCCTGTTCATAACTTTTATGGACAAGATTTCTTGGCGCAGCCAAGTACCGGAGGGGGTCTGGTTTGGGGACCAATGGATTTCGTCTCTTCTTTTTGCAGATGACGTGGTCCTGCCGGCCCCCTCTAGCCAAGACCTACAGCATGCGCTTGGGCGGTTCGCAGCCGAGTGTGAAGCGGCCGGGATGAAGATCAGCTCCTCCAAGTCCGAGGCCATGGTTCTCGACCGGAAAAGGGTGGCTTGTCCTCTTCAGGTTGGAAGAGAGTTCCTGCCTCATGTGGAAAGAGTTTAAGGATCTCGGGGTCTTGTTCCCGAGTGAGGGAAGAATGGAGCGGGAGATCGACAGACGGATCGGTGCGGATGCCGCAGTAATGGGGGTACTGGGCCGGTCCGTTGTGGTGGAGAGAGGGCTGAGCGGAAAGGCGAAGCTCTCGATTTACCAGTCGGTCTACGTTCCAACCCTCACCTATGGCCATGAACTTTGGGTCATGACCGAAAGAACGGGATCCCGGATACCAGCGACTGAATTGAGCTTCCTCCGTAGGGTGGCAGGGCACTCGCTTAGAGATAGGGTGAGGAGCTCGGCCATCCGGGAGGGGATCGGAGTAGAGCCGCTGCTCCTCCACATCGAGAGGAGCCAGTTGAGATGGCTCGGGCATCTATTCCAGATGCCTTCCTCGGGAGGTGTTCCAGGCACGTCCCACCGGGAGGAGGCCCAGGGGATGTCCCAAGACACGCTGGAGGGGCTATGTCTCTCGGCTGGCCTGGGAACGCCTTGAGCTGTAGGAGGTGTCTGGGGAGAGGGACGTCTGGGTGTCTCTGCTGAGTCTGCTGCACCCGTGACCCGGTCCCAGATAAAGCAGAAGACGACAAGTACGAAACAAATACGAGTACGAGTACAGTTAAAATACCCGAAATTTGGAATTTTGTCCGATGCATTTATTGGTACTCTAAATCCATAAAGTGATTTCTCTTGTGACACTCTTACCATTTAAAGTGATATTCATGTGGAATGTTTTATGAAAAACTTTATTCTCCATCTGTGGAAATATTCTTTTGAGTATGCTAACACAGCTAGCTTCCCCAAGTCTGGCAAACAAAGTTGTTAAATTCACACAAAATGGCTGTTAATTCTGTTCGTTGTGAGTCAGTACTACCCTTAGTATTTACTGAAGTGCCTGTTGTTCACAAAAAACGACTAACTATGCTAACCGCTAGTCTATCACGATGCCAATCAAATGTTTACACTTGGCTACTTTTGTATTAGACCGTATTTTGAAGGAACACAGCCTGTTGCAATTCCTGTGTGAAACATAATGTATATTTAAGATAACCAGTCCAGTTAAGAACTGACCATCTGGCATAAACTCAACAACAAGAACATTTTGGCCCATAACAGCTTTCAGTTTTGAGTTCTTTAAGATGGTTGAAATTCGTTCTTAGATCAACACCACTTTGGGCTTAGATTGACTCATTATATTTTTTTTGTCTCTCTCCCCAACATCTGGCTGCTGTGGGTTAAGAGAATATTGAGAAACCACTTATATTTTCTTTCACACCATTAAAGGGACTCAGAGGAGTTTCATTGAGATGCCAGAGAAAGTTCTGAAGTGACTACAGTTTTTTCCAGCTGTGTAGAACATAGAGCAACAAGACTCCACTGCAACCCCACCTCTTGCTTTAAACGCCTTGTCAGCTGGTCAAAAGAAGGCTTAGCGAACATGGAAGAAACATTCGGCTGTTTGGAAATTTTTTTAGATGTGAAAAACATGGACAGTCATGGAGTGCCACCCATCATTCTTCTTAGAGTAACATATAAGACTAATATATTACATATGACACTTTTATACAATAATTGGTGTCTTATAATATCTTAGCAACAGAAGGATTTTTTTTTTTTTTTTCTATTTTAAATAAAAGCCATTAGATCATGCACTACATTTTCTTTTAAATGTCTGTGCTAATACCACAACACCATGAAACTGTGTACTCAATATAATTCAATTCAATTCAAAAATACTTTATTAATCCGAAAGGGAAATTAAATGTTGTTGTAGCTCATATTATGAAGGTTTCCTCAAAGAGCCGTTGTAGATGCTGATGGCTGTGGGCAGGAAGGATCTCCTGTAGCGCTCCGTCTTACAGCAGATCTGAAGAAGCCTCTGACTGAAGACACTCTGTTGTTGTAGGACAGTCTCATAAAGAGGATGCTCAGGGTTCTCCATAATGTTCTTCATTTTATGAAGAATCCGTCTTTCCACAATGATCTCCAGAGGTTCTAGAGGAGTCCCCAGAACAGAGCCAGCCTTTTTTATCAGCTTTTTGAGCTTTAATGCTCGCTTTAATCCCGCTTTTAAAGAATCTGAATATTGATCAAATTGATTTAAAAGTTGATGAATCAGTAGGATTCATTAAGCTTTGTGCCACCAACAAAGTTGTGAAACAAGGAAAGGTTAAAGATGCTCTCCTCATGTTAGGTTATATGTTTCCTATAAAAACATCTAGAATTTGGAGAACTTTGCATCTGCCTCTATATGTTTAACTTTATTTGAGGCTCAGTCAGTGATCACTTCAACACATGTGGTCATCAGTTGCTAGACAGTATTCATTGTGCATCATTGTCATACACTGTTATATATAGCAGCACACCACTTACTTCATTTTATTGAAGTAAGCATCATTACAAAGGGTTAATGAAAGTATAACAAAATATGTTATACCAAGTCCTGAAGTTCAATCCCTCTTTTTAATAGCTTTGTAGCACTCAGAAAATCAAGTATTCATGAAGATTGAGGAAGATGATCCAGTGAACTTCAATTTAATTGGTGCAAATTAAAACAATCCATCTTTTGCAGCTGTCTATCTATCTGCTATCACCACTTCATTGCTCGTCTTGCACCTTGATTACAATTATCTTTTAATAGCGAAACTTGTCAGCAATTTTTCTCCCATTCTGATTTATGCCTCAGCCTAACATAGTGTTGTTCCACTCATATAACTCATGTTTTAGTGTAATGCAGAGCAACACTTTACTGGGCAGATGTGAGATGTATTGACACAATCGCCTCTGTGCGGCATGTTATGACATACAGCAAACTGTCTCTCTGTACTACAGGCTGCAGTCCTTCCCCCAGTCAAATAAAAACAGCATGTTTGCATGCTTGTGGTTTGGTCCCAACAGACTACACTCAGAGAGAGGATTGTCATTTCAACATAAATTGAATGCATTTGCAGACTGTATTTGCTTCATTTTTGATAATTGTTCCAAGCAATTAGTCCAAAAGACGACAGTCTGACTTTAATTTGGGAAATAGTGATTTTTCTCTTGCCTGTTTCATCCTCCCCTGCCTTTCACCTGACATGCTGAACAAGGGCTGTTTTAGATATACATTGCTCCAGTCTTCCTTTATTATAAAAAGGGATCTTGACATTTCCTTGTAATTACTGTAAGTTAAAATGCTCATCTTAAAAAACGTCCGATTTGGTTGGTAACCTGTTGGTGTTGCTGTGGCAGTGGATAAAAACAATGACTGTTGAGCTAAACCACACATGCCAGTCAATACAGTAAAATATTACAAATTTATGTTCCAAAAGATGTTGCTGCAATGCAGGAAGGTATCCACTTCAAATTTATTGTGGGCCTTTCCGGGTGAATGTTCTTCTCCCTGTGCTCTAGTTTCCTTCTATCACACTAAAAGAATTGCAGTTTAAATGCCAATACTAAATTTACTCTTTGTATGAGTTTGTATATATGATACATTAATTAACAACTCCTCTACTTGCCCTGTTAAATTCATTGCAAGAGGTAAGGATTTATCTGTATCTCAACGTTTTTGTATGTTGGTGTATTTTTTGTTTGATAAATTAATACACTATGTCCATGTCACATTTTTTCTTAATGCCAGGTTGCTTTTACTTCCTTGTTTCCCGATATTTAGCACAATTGCCTTTATAGAACATTTATTTTCTATGTAAATTTATTTTTTATGTAACAGCTTTGCACGTTTTTTTTTCTTTTGCGAAGACCAATAATATAATTACTACTTCCATAATTAGACAAATAAAGAGAAACAAAATTGAAGAGCAAATACGGTAGTGCTGAGAGGCAATGATCCAAAGAGCAGTGTGAGGCGTGCGAAGGGGCTATGTCCCAACAATGTCTACTTTCTGCCCGGCTAGGGACAGCTTGATAGATATCCAGCAACTATTGGCTGCATATGTAGTTGCACCAAGGTCAAAGTTAAAAACTGCTAAATTTGAATGGAGTACAGCACAAGGTTCAAAGTGATTCAATACACTTTACTCAACACAGCGCAAATACATGCAAATGAATGGATTTCAGAGTTCAGCACCATGAGGTCCAGGTCCCAGTTATGAGATTTTAGCAATCTCTGTTTGTGAACATGTTCCGATTTAAACACATAAAATAGAAAGACATTTTTTGTTGTCACTTTCTTTTTTGCTTACAGTAGTTATAGCACCACTATAAATAGCAATGTATCTGAATCAAGCTGGACATACCAGCAATGCTTGGAGCTAACATCCTTCAACCCAGACAAAGTGTTGGGTGTGCTGCTTTATACGCTGATGCTGTGGTGACTTTCTTGGGTTAAAATCTGACACAATAACGTAAGTAGTGGTGCTCACTATCCATTGACTAATGCAACAGTTGGTCACTGTGGTGACTAAAATGTGGACGGACATTATTGCTGACTATCTGCAAGAGATGGGACAGAAGCTGCAGTCGTCCCAAATGCAGTTCTGTCCTACATCTGAAGGAAGACTCTACCATGTTGATGGCCACATATTTTCATTTTGTTGTGTATTTTAGGCCCTGAAATGGACTGCAGACCTGTCTTGGGAGTATCTCCCCTCTGACCCATTGACCCTGACACCCTGCAAGGATAAAGCAGTCATTACTGTTGCATTACTGTTGCATGGTTGCTAACACAGATACTTAGTGCTGCAGACTAGGAAACACCTCAAGAGAGCTGCAGTTTTGGAGATGCTCTGACCAAGTTGTCTAGCCATCACAATTCTTGTGAGAAACCATGTTTTTGCCTGATTTGTTTATATTGTAGATATACAATTTATACTGTAGATATACAGTTTATAAGTTATTTGTTTACTGTTATTGTTGCATCAATAATGTAAATTCAAGTGAAAGAATTTAGTATTTAAATTGTTGGCTGTTAAAACAAAGGAGTCATTTGTTTTAAAACCGTGAGTAATCAGCATTGAGATAGAATAACAAACAGACCACATACGCAACTTTATATGAAGACCTGTGATCACTGAGAGAAAAGTATTTGCACTCTAACATTTTATTGCCAATAATTATTTACTTACGCGGGATAATAGATGTATTGTAATGCTAGTTTCCTATATGCAAAACAATTGAGAAGGTGCTTTGGAGAAGTAAAACAGAGGACTAAAGGGGATCACTAAGCTGGTAATTTTCACATTTGACAGTGATTTTATCAGAAAATCTTATGGATCTAAGTTTTCCCTTTGCTTAAAAAAATCTGTGCTTTAGGGAATTGTTTCAGCCATTTCCACTATGCCCCAAATAAACTTGGATCTTCTCCATCCATCAGGTGACTACATGGAAAGCTGACCTGCCATAAATTCACTCTGTGGGGATCATGACAGGGCTGGAGCCAATCTTCATGAAAGAAAAAAAATGGCATGAGGTTCCCATCCCCCCTCTCCCTGAGTCCTTTTTCCAGCCCCAGCTCACCCTTTACCCTCACTACTGGAGCACCTTCGCTCCCTATCTTCCTGCCTATCTCTCTGTCTATGCACCTACAAGGCTTTCTCTCTCTCCCTCTCTCTGTCTCTCTCTCTCTTTCTCCCCCTTTTCTCTCCATGGGTAAGCAGGTAATCATGAGCTGTCACAGAAAGGTGACCCATTAATGTGATGGATACGGTGTGAAAAACAAATGGTGTGAAACGTGTGGATTGCTGTCCTTACTGCACCTTGGCCTTTTGTTCTGTCATATCAATATCCACACAGGGCCTCATTACACCGCTGCACTACACAATGAGTGGAGCGCCAGGGTCAAGACTGTGCCACGCTCCCTTTGACTGGCTCCAACTGGGCTTTTCAGCTCAACCTCACCCAGAGGACTCCCAGGTAAACAAGAAGAGGGGTAGCCTCTTGGGCCACAGTCAGCACACATCACCCTAGACTAAAAAACAACCCCCCCACCAGTTCGGCATCCATCAGGGGCCCCTGCTCTGTTTACAGACATTACAGACAAGAGTCACATCAATAAATTGTTCAGGTTTAGTCAGTGCAGCTGTTATTTTTAAGGTGAAATTATTTTCCACTTCGAATTAAACTTTTGTACTATAATAGTTCAGATGTTTTATTTGATTGGTCCTTTTGAGATTACTGTGAGTCTAAAGAGTTACAAGTTATTCTTGAGTTATCTCTGCAAGGTCAAAACCACATGGTGATTGTATGTACTGTGGAGCTGTCAATGTTTTTCTGAGTTTTTGTTTTTTCTTTCCTGCAAATGCTCAGATTCCTCAGCTATAGATCACGTTTTCCCCAGACAATGGCAGCTCACATAGAGATAATTGATACTCTACATTGCCAGACTGTGTGTGAACAGCAGCGAAAGAATCAATAAGCAGGACTTTTATGAATGTGTATGGACTTCTAAATTGCTTCAGGCATACTGTAAGATGGGCACTTAGACTTTCAAAGAGCCATACGGTCAGTCAAGGTCAGGAATGGGCAGCAGAGAGAAGCTATTACAGTTCCAGCATATCCTGCTCTGTCCATTACACTTCACTGCTGTGGGTCAAGTACTTATTAAAGACTCAGGGTAATTCCACTGCCAAGACCTGTGATCTAGGTAAGAGCTAATCACCAATTAAGAGGTAACCTGGATTACAATGAGTTGGTTTTATGTGAAGGATTCTGTCTTATGGACCCTGGAGAACTGCTCTGAAGCTGAATCTAACAATTCAAATCATGCTGCATGCAAGTTAGGGTTCCTCTGTAAAGAGATAATTTAAGGTTTTTGAAGTAAGGTCTTGCCAAAGGGTTGGAAGCAGTTATTATCTCACCTGCAGTTGATAAATCTGATAACTCTGATAAATAGCATCTTAATTTCGTATAAATCCAAGTACCTTGGTCGAGGCTGAAGCTTACTGCTTGTTGGAGAGTGCTATGTTGACTTCTTAAGTGATGTCTTGAAATAACATGTACACCATTTAAACCCTGGAGTACCTGTCTGATATAACACAAAATACTAAGTGAATGCTACTTTATTTATTTTTACATTGCCTTTTCTCTGAGACAATTGCTTTGACTGAAATGTTTTACGTGTTACATTCTCATTATGCATTTCACACAGAAAGACCATTGATGATGACTCACCTCCAACCTACCTTTCTGGTGTAAATAATCATTGGCTTCTGAGTAAAAAACCAGCCAGTGCAAATATCATGGTGACTTAAAGGATTAGTTTCTGTGTTTAGAAGTGAGGCTCTCTGACGCTATTTCTTTAACAGAAATAGAAAGAACTAACTATTAAAAAATTCAAAATGAAAATGCTCATATCAATTGATACAACGCTTTGTTAGCCAATATTAATAACACAAAAGAGTGTTCTTAAGTTTGGTGCTGCTTGTTCCAGCTGTGCAACATCTGTGTTTCTATGTGAAGCTATCTGACTGTGTCAATCAGGCAGATCAGTTGCAATCATTCTGCACTACCTGAGCCAAGAGTAGAGTAAACTTTTGGATTTTGGACCAGTTTGTTAGTTAAGCATCAGCTTCAAAGAGGGTGTGTTTCTGTGCTTTCCAGACCCTATATTATATAGTTAAAATTGTAATTTCCGTTAAAGTCTGCTGACATAGCAATTCTTTTTATCTCATATTTATAGTTTGAGTTGTTTTATATTTTTTAAGTCAACTAAACCCTATATATCTCTGACTAGCTTGTTAGTCATCCACCACTCAAGGGTTTATTTACCTTTGCATGCGGTGAAATAAAATGTTTTTACTACAAGAAAAGGAACTATGACTGATAACTTCACAGAACCTCACTTAAACATATCCAAATTAGCTAAATGAAAGCTTTAAAAAAACATCATATAAGGTTTCAAAAACTGACATTAGCAAAACATAATCTTTTGCTTTAAACCTCTGGGACTGATTTTATACTAAATGAAGATTTAAGAGACTTTCTACTGCAGGTAAAATATTATATGCTTAAAAAATAAAAATAAAAAACATCACTACAAAATCCTGAGCTATCCCTTTAATGGATGTAACGTTTCCTCAAAAATGACATGTGAGAACAGCTTTCAAAATGTGTTTTTAGGGAACACTATTATGATGAATTAATGACTTTGTGACTTGTTTTGATTAGAAGGGAAACACATGCAGTTCATTTAGAAGGTCGAACCACACATAAACCACACCATCGTCCCTCCTGAGATCTACAGTGGTGGTCTAGTGGATACTTCAGATGAAATGCTAGTGCCTCTATTAAGGGCTGTGGTTATGGGCCACAGACTAATCTGGTATGACAAACTGGAGGTGTCCTCTTATTTCCAGACCCAGTGATGAATCGATGGCTGTAGTCTCCCATGCTGTCATGTCAGAGTGGAGCTGAAACAGATTGAGAGGAAGCAGACAGCTGATTGATGTTCAGGGCCTCTTCTCTCTCTTTTAAACCCACAGAATCAGTCCATTAGCCCTCCTCCCATTTGACCACCATTTTACAAAGGCAGCTTTCTGTAAACACTAATAATTGAAAATTACAACAAATCAGAACTCTAAATGGGAAAGGTAATTGCAGTTTTTATTTAAAATTTAACATTTGTACAAGTGTTGATCTATTAATCAAAAATAATTAACAAATGGCAGTTTGTATGGATGTTCTTGATACATTTTACCTCTTACTACATTTCTTTAGTGGGTTTAATGTTGAAAGTTTTATTTTAACAAATTAGACTAAATCTTATCAGCTTAACACAAAAAAATAGTAGAATATGAGACCTGTCAGAGAAATGACAGAGACAGCCACTGTGTTTAGACAGTCTTGAGGAAAACATTGTTCTTGTGTCGTAGATCCACTTTGCTTCTTTGGGGTGACATTTGTATGGGCAGAGTGGTGGTGTGAGAAACCGGAAAAGTGTGAGAATTTTAAATTCTTATTACCTCACAGTATACATAAATGTCAGAGTTTCATTATTTGATTAACCAGTTATAATTGATTTATACTATTTTTTATGAGTTTATACTGTATACTCTGGTGTTCATATTTAGGGTTTGTTTTATGACCTGTTATAACCCACTGTGTCACAATCTGTTTTTGCTACTCTGTGTAATCTTCCAGTCTTCCCGGAGAGGTTCTGCTGGTGGGCCTGTATCCAATCTTGGGCTGGAGCATTTTTAAGCAGTTGCAGGACAAGCATTCTTCAACTGATGCTCCACGTTGAGTGGTAACTCAAGCCTCCGAGATACCAAGCTCCCTAGTTCATGGTTGAAACTTTGTAAATTCTGTGCAAACATTGAATTAACCAAGCTCGTGTTTTTGTTGCTCTCAGGTCATATGGATCACAACCCTGGATTCACTTCCTTCACCTTCGGACAGAAACCCAGGACCTCATCTACCGGCTGCCTCTGCAAGCTCCAAACTAATCCTCCAGCCTGCTCGCTCTCCAACTTTCACTAGGAGTACACCTTCTGACTCTCCGGACTGCTGGCCGACAGGTTGTGCCCAAGACCCCCCCCCCCGAGATCAACTATCAGGAGATCGCAAGCCTGAGAACCAAGACTCTACGACCAGAGACAGTATTCTTTGAGAGAATTAAAGAGACAGTATTCTTTGAGATAATTAAACTTTTTGAACTTACCAGTGTCCTTGAGTGATTCTGCATTTGGGTCAGGAAAATCTCAGCTAATATGACACACTAAGTTCCTAACAGAGCTCAGAATTCTGAGCACTTCAAGTCCGGTGTGGCCAACTCCAATTTTCAGGAGCAGTTTCGACACGTTTTAGATGTACCTCTGGTTGAACACACCTGAAACAACTCAATTGTTTTTTGCAAGGGCTTGCTTAACTTTGAAGACATACTGAGGAGGTAGGTCAACCATTAAATCAGCTGTGTCGGAACAGGAGAACATATAAAATATGCAGGAAATCGGCTCTTGAGGACTAGACTTAACCACCACTGCTTTAAATCAAGGGATTCTTGAGATGTGGACTAAATATGTTTATTATCAATGAAGGACTAAAGAAATGATAGCACACCATGTAGGTGCTGTGTCCCCCCCCAGGAGCACACACACACACATACACAAACTTCAGCAATCCCCCCTCTCTCTGCGATGACCGCATCCCCACTGTAATGCACCTGTACATGTGTGAAGGACATCCCAACCGGCAGGGCTATCACAGACACAATCTCACAGCACTTTAATAACTTTGAGAGCGGTCAGCACCCTGTGCTTTAATAACACTCGCTGTCAGCTACCCCCACACTGCGCAAAATTGTCTTGTTGGAATTCTTTATGGTGGAGGCCAAAGAACTCTGGTGATGGGGATGGAATATAGCCACACTCCACCCGCCTCTAGCTCTAAATGGCTTTCCAAGAGTATGTTGTTATCTTCGTCTCAAGACAAACAGGAGAGAAGACTGGCACTTGCATTGTGATGCAGCAGCAAGTTTTTAAAATCGATACCATTGCTTTTGAATAAAAGGGTTTTTAAAGGAGAATTCCTGTGCTCATGTGCACATCAAACCTTTCAGATTTCTATCTGTAGAAAACAACTGACAAACATGAATAATTTTTGTTCAAAGAAATTCTAAATAAAATACACATGATATGATAGTAACATGACAAAATGTTCAAGGGGTCGGAACAATTTTGCAGGAAACGGTATAATTTGGCAAATGCTGCTGGTGATATATGCAGTACCAACACTGGATGATTTCTAGATACTGACGTTTATTTTAGCCTCCTCTCTCTGCCATTAGGAGCTGCCAACATGTAAAGCTGCCTGGTGTACTGTCAGTGTTCTTATCATTATGCAAATATTTGATTATCAGTTAAGGGAGATCACAGCAAGTTGCTTCACAAATACACCATGTTTATCTCCAGAATACATATTAAAGGAAGATTCAAGCTGAGCATGTGAAGTGTAAATCGCCCAGTCCTGCACACACTGTGCAGAGATTGTGTTTCAGAGCTAATGATGGGCTCGGGCTGTGTTTTTGCGATGCATCTCAGATTAGAGCTCTCTCCTGGAGCAGTACTGCTGTGTTCCTGGTCATCACAGCCTAGTACCGCTGATTAACATAATCAGCCAACATTAGTTATTCATGTGTTCATGTGCAGAAGCGCTCGGGGGTCAAATCTTTGCCCTGTCTAATAACCTATGTTAAATATTAAAGAAGTACATGGGCTGCCTGATTTACATGCCTCTCATCCTGCCTTTAGATGCACAACAGGAAATAAAAAATCACTCTAGGCCTGTGGTCTATTACTTGTAAGCAGAATAAATATACAGAGAGATTGCTGAAGAGGCACAGCTTTGACAATTAGAGAAAATATTGCCAAAGTATAACAATGAATGTCAAGTACTAGTCTACGTGCAAGTGATGTTCATATGGACAGTGTATGACGATCTCATGTACAAACCAGCTAGCTGTAGCTGCCATTGCCCAACAGAATCCTCCTTGCAGTGCTGTTGGATGTGTGTGTGTGTGCGCGTGTGTGTGTGTGTGTACAGTATTAGTGAGCTCTTTTTTCCACTTGACTTCATCTGACTGTCTGACAAAAAGGACACAATTGGGCATGCATGAAGTGACTCGTTGCATCTTTATGCCTCCCATTTCTTTATTAGGAACAATGAGAAAGGCTAGCGAAGCATTGAGCTGTCCATGCAGGGTGAGCTGCTTCGTGGCTGGTGAGGGAGACCCCATTGGCTCCACAGAAAAGGGGGCCAACCATAAACCCAGAGGAAGTCATTAGGAGACCAGTGACCTCAATGGTGCGCAGCACAAAAAAGCTGTCCACGGGCATGATGTCATACTTTATATGTCAGCCTTCATCACAGTGACACACTGAAGAGTCCCAAAGTGTGAAAACTATGTCACCTACCTGGCAGCTTTAGATCTACTTGATGCATAGCGGTGGATTTACCAATTACAATTCTCTTTATTTACTTTGACACATTTCTTACCTGATAAAATGTTGAAAATAACTTTCATAGACCTTCAAACCAAAGATTCGAACCAGCTGACACTATGTTTGTTTGTTTGTTTGTTTGTTTGCTTTTGTAAATTTGTAAAGAATTTTTTATATCTTTAAACCAGTCACCTGAAATAGATGACAGGTGCCTCCTATTAATCCTTGAACTGTACAAACTGTACTGGCACGAAAAGAAAAGGTTTGTAGAGGCCTAAGAGCGTACATGTTTCTAATGCAAGAGGAAACACTGCTGTAAATGATATAATTAACCAAGGTCATACAAAGCTATTGACTATGGGCAGAAAAACACAATAAGCTGTGTCTATGACTACTCAGACATGGTCTTTTGACTGACTACATACACGCTGAAATACAATGTATTTGCAAAAGTATTTATACCCCATGATTCTTCCCACTTTTTGACAGGTTACAACCATAGCCCATCCACAAGCCCCTCACGGACAGGAACAGAGTGTAAAGGCGGCTCGGCTTGGGACCCCTCTGGAACAGAACCAGGAACCAGTGGTTCATCCATGAACCCCTCCTGGATTAGATACAGGATTAGGAGTCAGAAGCAGCGGCGATGGCTGATCAGGAGCTAAACCATGAGCTGGAAAGCCACCTCCAGCTTCAGTGGAGAGGCGAGTGTAGGAGGGGGCAGGAGGCCTCCTCATTGAAGCGGCGATTTCTCCCAGGGCCCTTTGTCGCTCGGCTTGAATGATGTGGTGAATCCGAGGATCAGGAAAAAAATCCTTCTTTGCCTCGAGCCAGTCTTGGAGGCTGCCAACTATCTCCAGCCTCCTCCATTAGGAGCTGGGAGAGGTAGCAAGGTGGGAAAATAATTTGACCAGAATCTCACCCTCTTCAATCCCCTTACCATTCCTCCCGATTGGTCCCATTGGCTGGTTCCTTCTGTCATAATTTGTTTTTTTGATGGACCAATATGTGGGGAAGAACTCCTGAAGCTCCAGGTTTGAAGGTAAGACGAGTCTTTATTTTCCATGGCGAAACACAGACAGGGTAGCCAACATACGAGATCGCACATACACATAACATAAGGAACCAGCCGGGAACAATGGAAACTAATGGGCTTAAATACAAAAACTGAACAGCAGGGGGAACCAATGACAAACGTGACAAGACAATCATGGGAAAACACAGAACAGGTGTGGGCTTGGGGTGCAGGGAGACAGAAAACAAAGGACTAGACCATTTAATGTAACAAAAACACAAGGAGGTATGACAGAAGCACATTTAAAGTGTGAACTGCAGGTAACGAACTGCAGAAGGATTAAACTGTACAAGGAAATGCTTGTGGTACATAAATTGTATAAATTCACTGAGACTGAAGAGGTACAAGCCCTACATTCTCACTGTAAAGAACATTTGAAGTGATGTGGTGTTTTGCCATTTTGTATGTGATGGCATTGGAGGAAAATGGCAGAGGAACAGTTCTTTTATCTCTGCAAGAGCGAGAATGTGTGCTTGAGTTAAGTATCAAGGCTGGAAACATGGACAAGATGTTAGGCCACCATGTAACAATAAATGTGTCAGTTCAACTAAACTGAAAAACAGATGATAAAGTATATTATCGGTGTTAGATTGTTTATAGTTATTGTCGTGTTGGATGGCTAAACCCCCAACATCTCAAGGTCTTTCTGACAGTATTTTATTCCTGGTTTGACCAGTATTTAGCTCCATTCATATTCCCATCAACTCTAATCAGCTTTCCTGTCCCTACTGAAGAAAATCATCCCCACACCATGATGCTGCCACCACATTTGACTGTGGAAATTGTGTGTTCAGGTTGACAGCATCTATTCAATCCACAGACAGCATCTATTCCATCTGCTTATATTTTATACACGTTCACAGAAGTATAAAATATGTTTGTGATAGTCCAGATATGTCTAGGCTGTTGTCTGGCCAGCGGTCCTTATTTCAAGAACGTTTTCTTTCTGCAAGCCAAACAAGTTTGAACCCCAACAAAACACTCACTGCTACAACCACATAGCAGGTGACTCTTAAAGGTTGCACTATATTCTATTTCCAGGATGAACCTCACCCAACATGATGAGAACATGCTCCGTGGATTTGAATGGATGTGCTATTTATCACCTGTATTCTCTCACCCTGTAGAAAAGGAGGATCAGGCCTGTAGACTAATGAACTGCAAACTCTCCTCTTGCGTTTGTAATGATGGAGCCACTCAGGATTTTTCCTTTACTTTCTTTAGTCTTTGTTTAGTTTTTTATTTATTTATTTGGTCCTTAAGAAAATAATAAACCTCCTTGGCCCTGCTTATTACTGCTTGGTTGTGGTGACCATTAGGAAATGAAAATAACTTTGCTCATTTTGTGCAAAGCAAAGGCCCCAAGGCTGAGGGTCTGAGTAAAGAATTGGCTTTCTAAATATAACTCTCACCGCATAAAAAAAGGTGTGATGGGCTCATTTACAATGCTACTAAATTGCAAATAGAATGATTGTTTTATGCAAAGGAATATAAAGAAGACTGAAATTAAAACTTAAAAGAATTCAGTGAACATTTCCTCATTACACTCCAGTGCTTAGCATGGCAATGCAAGCGGTCTTTTAAGAGTTTATTCATTTCTAGTCCTTCAGGATGAACTTGTTTCTGTGAGACATGTTAAAAAAACGATCTAAATTTTAAGTTCGTTCAATGTATTTCTTAGGACATTATAGTAACCGAAGAGTAATGTGGGGGATTGAATGATTGATAGTGTTTAAAATTTGAAATCATTATTGAAACAATATTAACAATTAGGCTAAAATGGTATGTCGGGTCTTTGTTTATTGTGAATTCAGTTGTTTTCACTAGCTATTGTGAAACAATTTTGACTCACAGCTACAAAATGTGAAGTGTTTCTGTATGAACGCTCAATGTTTGTGAATGTTCCATGCTCGTATGAGTATTCTAGCTTCCTCTAACAGTCCATAAATGTTGTAGTGTCTTGCAAAAGTGTTTTAACTACTGGAAATGTTTAATTTCTTTTCCTTACAACCAGAAACCTTAGTGTGTTTTATAAGGGTCTTAAAAATAGCATGAATTTGTTTTCAGCCCTTCTTACTCTAAAATCCCTGATAAAAAAAAAAAATACAATGCAATCAGTTGCCTACAGAAGTCATCGCATTAGTAAATGAGTCCAATGCATATAATTTAATCTCTGTAATAATCCAACTGTTCTATAAAAGCTTCAGGTTTCACTATCTTCACTAATGTTGGAGGACATTAGTGAAGAAACCTGAAGATCAAGAAATGGAACAACTAGGGATAACCTCATGTTTAACAAGTCTTTAAGGAGTGTCCAAAACTTTTAATACCTTTTGATGCATTGTTCAATCAATAATCCACAAACTACTATTAGACAAAAGGAAACTTTCTGGCCTACATGCAAAAATCTGTGTGACAGTAAACGAGTACAGCACATCACTCTGAACAGACAGCATCCCCCCCATGAAGAATGGCTGCGGCAGCACCATGCTGTGGGAAAATTTTCTTTCAGCAGAGGCAGAGAAGCTGTTCAGAGTTGATCGGAGAATGGCAATGAAGATAAATGCAGGGCAATCCTTGTAGAACTAAATCGGCTTGAACAATGGTAAACATTTTAGAGGGATGATACTGGATGGTGGGTCCATCTAAACACGTTGCATTTATAACAATGTTGCATGATCTAATTGATAAAGCCAGGATTACATTAAGGAGGGGGGTTTAACCTCCAGGTCTTGATATACCTACATCTTCTGGTAAAATTCTTCTGTTCTAGGGGGATTTTTTTGAATAATCAGCTTCAGGGATTTCAAAAGGCTAACCAAACCAAAATCTCTATTAAACAGTCAACAGCGTTTTCCTGACTTTAATTTAAAGCTCATGTGTTCTGCAACTTTTGCTTTTCAATTAGTTTTTCTTGTTTGTATCCAAACTTTTCTCAAATGGGACTCATCAATAATACAGTACTGAGACCTTGACCACACACAAATAGATTTTCCACTCTCAGTTTTCTGACTGTTGTTCCTAAGAAATTCTACGTAAAAAACACAGCTCAACTCTACCAGGGCTGTACGTGGCACTGTAATGCTCCCACGGAAATACACTAAAACAGAGAAAGGCATGGAAGTTATTGTTTCTAAAAGGTGATTATTTTATATTACTGATGCATAGTTTGTGAACTAGCCAGCTCGAAGACCTAACTCTTTGTACCAAACTCCTGTCATGGAGAGAAGTATCTTTAGCCACCCCTGCTCAGCATTGCCGAGACTATATTTTGATGGGTAAACCATACAAGCCATCACATGCAAAGACAGATTAGATCAAATTATTTTCTGTAGAAAAGGGGGTGAGCAGCACGTCCACAAGCTAAGACATTCCTCTTGGCTCTGATTGGTTATTTATGTACCGGGGGTGTATTTCTGCAAATGGCAGTAGGACCACTGGGAGGAGACAGAGGAGCTTGATTTTTTCACAAATATACCATTTGAAGCTCAGCTGAACAACCACACTCCACTCTAAGATATATAGTTTCAGCTACAGCTTGTAAGAGGGCAATAATGTGCTCTTTTATACATTTTTATACATTTATGCATTTTTTAAATGCAGACCTCTTCTCACTGCAGTTGTCCTGTCTTTTTCTTCTGCTCATTATTTGAACTGTTGTTTTCTTTATAACAGTGTGTTTGGCGCCCCCTCTGACTGCACAGCCAGCGCAGTCACAAAAATTTGAGTTGCAAGCAGACATCTGCAGAGTTACAATACAGACCAAACGTTTGGACACACCTTCTCATTCAAAGAGTTTTCTTTATTTTCATGACTATGAATATTGTAGCTTCACACTGAAGGCATCAAAACTATGAATTAACACATGTGGAATTATATACTGAACAAAAAAGTGTGAAACAACTGAAAATATGTCTTATATTCTAGGTTCTTCAAAGTAGCCACCTTTTGCTTTGATTACTGCTCCGCACACTCTTAACATTCTGCTGATGAGCTTCAAGAGGTAGTCACCTGAAATGGTTTTCACTTCACAGGTGTGCCCTGTCAGGTTTCATAAGTGGAATTTCAAGCCTTATAAATGGAGTTGGGACCATCAGTTGTGTTGTACAGGAGGTGGATACAGTACACAGCTGATAGTCCTACTGAATAGACTGTTAGAATTTGTATTATGGCAAGAAAAAAGCAGCTTAGTATAGAAAAACGAGTGGCCATCATTACTTTAAGAAACGAAGGTCAGTCAGTCCGAGGAATTGGGAAAACTTTGAAAGTGTCCCCAAGTGCAGTCACAAAAACCATCAGGTGCTACAAAGAAACTGGATCACATGAGGACCGCCCCAGGAAAGGAAGACCAAGAGTCACCTCTGCTGCAGACGATAAGTTCATCCAAGTCACCAACCTCAGAAATCGCAGGTTAACAGCAGCTCAGATTACAGAACAGGTCAATGCCACACAGAGTTCTAGTAGCAGACACATCTCTAGAACAACTGTTGAGAGGAGACTGTGTGAATCCATACTGTGGAGGACCGATCCTGACAAAATTAAAAATAAAAGCAGAAATATATATATTTTGTTTTTCCTTTTCCTTACACATGCGTTTTTCATCAAGAAATGTAAATATTTTCTTTTTCCTTTTCCTTACACATGCCTCTTTTCTTTTGACATTTCCTCGTCTCTCTTTTTCCTTTACCATATGCATTTCTGCTTCATTATGCAAATGAGGAGGGCTGCCTTCTTCTCTCCAGCTCTTCTCCTATTGGTCAATATACAGGAAGGAGGAGGATCCATGTGCAGGCTGAGGGTGTGTCCCAATTTAGGGGCTGGATCCTTCCAAGTGCGTACTTGTGGGCTGATTACATCACAGCGCGGCGCGTAAGGTCTGTCAGATGCTGCCGACAAATGTGTCCTTCTTTTGCGCGATTTGAAGGATGCGTTGTGAGTATCCTTCGCGGTCCATCTTTTCCCATGATTCATTGCCGGTCGAAGCAGTTTGGTCAAACAGGGGCAGCCATGGCGGACCACACTGGCAAAAGCTGTGAGTAAACTGTGAAAAATTACACTTTCTGTGACACAAATGAACTTTTACAATGTTCTTAGTGCGGGAATATAACAGTGTAGACGTGAAAAATCTGCTTGATTTATCAAGACATCGCTTAATTTCAAACGTGCTCCGACGTGTTCGGAGTTTTCCACTCCCACCGTAGTAATTGCCGGTTTGCTTCGCCAGCCCTACCGGCGGTGGGGCGAGCTAGACCCGGTAGAGATCTGACCGGACTATCGGCACTGAGCTCCTGCTGCCAGTCATCACAGTGAACGTTAAACACAAGTGATTTCTAACAGTTTATGTTTGTATTATTTTAATGTATTGTGTCATTTGTTCATGTAAGTCGATTTGACATTACAGGTGATATTAAAGTTAACCTGAATAAATGGACAATTTTATGTAATCTTACCGTTTCGCTGGAGTGTGATTGAGAATAAATAAGCTTTTAAATATTCATATTTGATAAAGAAATGTGCTATATGTGTTTTAAAAGTATATTTATAATTCAGCTAGCATTATAATTCATGATTCCAGGTACAGCTGAAGAGAAATACACTTTCAAATGCAAGCAAATCTCAGTAAAGAAGTGAAAAGTTTGAAAGAGCTTGTTTTAGGCATTTGCATAGAAATATTTTAATATGTTCTGCAAATTAAGACAAATGTTAAATTAAAAAAAAACTTGTTTTACACTGATATTAAGCAAAATGGTTTTTCTTGTTGCCAGAATGGCACATCAATGCGAGCTGTGGCAAGAAGGTTTGCTGTGTCTGTCAGCGTAGTGTCCAGAGCCTGGAGGAGCTACCAGGAAACAGGCCAGTACACCAGGAGACGTGGAGGAGGCCGTAGGAGGGCAACAACCCAGCAGCAGGACCGCTACCTCCACCTTTGTGCAAGGAGGAACATGAGGAGCACTGCCAGAGCCCTGCAAAATGACCTCCAGCAGGCCACAAATGTGCATGTGTCTGCACAAACGGTTAGAAACAGACTCCATGAGGATGGTATGAGGGCCCGACGTCCACAAATGGGGGTTGTGCTCACAGCCCAACACCGTGCAGGACGCTTGGCATTTGCCAGAGAACACCAGGATTGGCAAATTCGCCACTGGTACCCTGTGCTCTTCACAGATGAAAGCAGGTTCACACTGAGAACATGTGACAGACGTGACAGAGTCTGGAGACACCATGGAGAGCGATCTGCTGCCTGCAACATCCTTCAGCATGACTGGTTTGGCAGTGGGTCAGTAATGGTGTGGGGTGGCATCTCTTTCCGTGTGCTCGCCAGAGGTAGCCTGACTGCCATTAGGTACCGAGATGAGATCCTCAGACCCCTTGTGAGACCATATGCGGGTGCGGTTGTCCCTGGGTTCCTCCTAATGCAGGACAATGCTAGACCTTATGTGGCTGGAGTGCATCAGCAGTTCCTACAAGATGAAGACATTGAAGTTATGGACTGGCCCGCCCGTTCCCCAGACCTGAATCCGATTGAGCACATCTGGGACATCATGTCTCGCTCCATCCACCAACGTCACATTGCACCACAGACTGTCCGGGAGTTGGCGGATGCTTTAGTCCAGGTCTGGGAGGAGATCCCTCAGGAGACCATCCACCGTCTCATCAGGAGCATGCCCAGGCGTTGTAGGGAGGTCATACAGACACATAGAGGCCTCACACAATACTGAGCCTCATTTTGACTTGTTTTAAGGACATTACATCAAAGTTGGATCAGCCTGTAGTGTGTTTTTCCACTTTCATTTTGTGTGTGACTCCAAATCCAGGCCTCCATTGGTTAATAAATTTGATTTCCATTGATGATTTTTGTGTGATTTTGTTGTCAGCACATTCAACTTTATACAGAACAAAGTATTCAATGAGAATATTTCATTTATTCAGATCTAGGATGTGTTATTTGAGTGTTCCCTTTATTTTTTTGAGCAGTGTATAAATATATACATATATATATATATATATAGAGAGAGAGAGGAAAATAAGTATTTGAACACCCTGCAACTTTGCAAATTGTTCTACTTAGAAATCATGGAGGGGTCTGAAATTTTCATCTCAGTTGCAGCTTCCCATCCAAGTCTCTGACCTTGTGAGAAATTTAGCCACATCGCCAGAGACTTTCTGTTCAGAAAGACATCTGCCTCTTTGTTCTGTTCAAGAGGTTTTTCCAGGAACCGGTCACTCAGGTTGATCCTGCTGTTGCCATTGTAAATACTTGTACATAGTTTTATTTTATGCCTTTTGTCTTGTAATCTTGATCTGTTTGAATGTTGTTTTTTTCCACATTCTGTTTAAAACGCTATTTGTAATTTTCAAAATAAACTGTGTTTAGAAATTTAAATGAAGTTGATGTATTGTTAGGTCAAATGGAAATAAAATACATTGGTGACAAAAACAATATTGAAATTTATTAGAACAGCTTAAAACTTTAAGAAACAATCTGAACAAAACTTAATATTATTTCTTATATAGCACCTTATTTCAGTACCATTCTTTCTAAGATGGAAAACAGTCGGTCCATTCTCTGTACCCTCATGTCCTCCTTGATCAACCCCATCATCTCTGTCCCTCTTTCTTTTCTGACCCCTTCCTGCTGGCTCACTGTCTTCCTTCTCCATCTGGTTGCCCACCGCTCAGCTTGGCCCTGGAGTGTCCTCAGGGATGGAGGCAATCAGGACAGGAGGTGTTGTGGAAGACCTCTGTCCCACCATCTCATCCATAAGGACAAACCAGGGCCAAGTAGCAGCAGTGGGCTTTTCACTGACTCCCTCTCCTGACCCTGGATACTTACAATCCTAAAGTTAGAGGGAATAAAAGAAGAGTTGACTAAACAGAGAAACCAACAAGACTTTTAGAAATATTTTTTATTTGTGTGTGACATGAGAACTTCTGAACATACTTTCTATTCCCTTTTCATGTTGTCCCACTTTTTTTTGGCCTGCAAGGGGTTGACCTTCCCCTGTTGGTCCATCTTCTCCAGAATTGTCCTAAACAAGCAAAAAGAAAGAGGGAAAACCAAAAGAAGTATGTTAATCACTGGATGGATATTTATGAAAGTTAGAAAGATAGGAGTTTTTGAAACTGGACAGAAACTGACTGCAAAAAATGTTGTTATTGTACCTCCAAGCCACGGTGGCTGAGTTTTTATCTCCAGTAAAGAGGTGGTGGTTCTCACCCCTGAGCTTAATAAACTGCCCCGTCTGCTCCTTTGTCCCTAAACAACAAAAACAAAAACAAAAAAAAACAACATCTTGCTTAATATCAGTATAAAAAAAGCCTTTTTTAATTTTCCATTTGTCTTAATTTGCAGAACATATTAAAATATTTCTATGCAAATGCCTAAAACAAGCTCTTTCAAACTTTTCACTTCTTTACTGAGATTTGCTTGCATTTGAAAGTGTATTTCTCATCAGCTGTACCTGCAATCACGAATTATAATGCTAGCTGAATTATAAATACACCGTATTTTACGCACTATAAGGCGCACCGGATTATAAAACGCACCTTCAATGAATGGCCTATTTTAGAACTTTTTTCCGGATTATAAGGCGCATAGAATAGAAGCTACTGCAGTCAAACGTTTGACTGGGGTTGCTTTATGCATCCACTAGATGGAGCTTTGCTAAAGAGAATGTCAACAAAACAGTCAGATAAGTCAGTCAAACTTTATTAATACACTACAAACCAGCGTTCTGATAACTCCATTCACTCTCATGGTAAGGTCTCCTCTACATAGAATTCTATTGAATAGAGCCAACCGCACGTTAGGAATGCATTGGAGTCTATGAAGTTGAAGTTGAAATCAAACGTTAGTTAAAACGTGAAAGGGAACTTTTCCCTGATTCAGTAAACACGTAAAAGAAACAGTTTGATGCACTAAATCAAACGTTAGTACTGTTAACCTTTCCTGTTTCTGTCCCCTGACCGTAGTCTGATGACACAGGGGAGACGCTTTCTCCAGGGCCGAAGTTACTAGTTTCCTCGGGGTTAACTCCCTCACTCATACGTTGCTGAGTTGAGCATGAAGAAACAGCATCAAAACACTGAGTTGTTGACGAGATTCGGGGTTCTTTTTAATGACTTTGCAGCACGTAAAAACACAGGGCTTACAGACTCATACACTGCTGCTCCGGTCGCCGTCTCTACCCACCCCACACACACAATAATACCGACGTCACTCCTTCACTCTTGATTCTCAGCTACGGCAGCACACAGCGCCACCTCTGTCCGGAGGAGTAATGTCAACATCTTCCATACACACACACAAAACATACACCCCACACACTGAGCTTCTAATCACATATAGTTCAGGCAATTCCTGCAACAGTACATTCCAACGTTATACACACACAAGTGGTGTTGGACTAGGAGTAAGCACAGTACAGGTGTTTACCGCTATTACTTTGGCGACACCCCTGACTACGGTAGCCGTAATGCTGCAAGCGGTGCGGCTTTGTAGTTTACCAGTCGTACTGAAACATTTTGACAGAGCGCCGTGTACAACCAGTATGGATCAACCAATTAACCAATTGATCCATATATAAGGCGCTCCGGAGTACAAGGCGCACTGTCATTTTTTGAAAAAATTAAAGGTTTTTAAGTGCGCCTTATAGTGCGGAAAATACGGTACTTTTAAAACACATATAGCACATTTCTTTATCAAATATGAATATTTAAAAGCTTATTTATTCTCAATCACACTCTACAGCGATACGGTAGGATTACATAAAATCGTCAATTTATTCAGGTTAACTTTAATATCACCTGTAATGTCAAATTGACTTACATGAACAAATGACACAATACATTAAAATAATACTAACATAAACTGTTAGAAATCACTTGTGTTAAACATTCACTGTGATGACTGGCAGCAGGAGCTCAGGGCCGATAGTCCGGTCAGATCTCTACCGGGTCTAGCTCGCCCCACCGCCGGTAGGGCTGGCGAAGCAAACCGGCAATTACTACGGTGGGAGTGGAAAACTCCGAACACGTCGGAGCACGTTTGAAATTAAGCGATGTCTTGATAAATCAAGCAGATTTTTCACATCTACACAGTTATATTCCCGCACTAAAAACATTGTAAAAGTTCATTTGTGTCACAGAACGTGTAATTTTTCACAGTTTACTCACAGCTTTTGCCAGTGTGGTCCGCCATGGCTGCCCCTGTTTGACCAAACTGCTTCAACCGGCAATAAATCATGGGAAAAGATGGACCGCGAAGGATACTCACAACGCATCCTTCAAATTGGGCAAAAGAAGGACACATTTGTCGGCAGCATCTGACAGACCTTACGCGCCGCGCTGTGATGTAATCAGCCCACAAGTACGCACTTGGAAGGATCCAGCCCCTAAATTGGGACACACCCTCAGCCTGCACATGGATCCTCCTCCTTCCTGTATATTGACCAATAGGAGAAGAGCTGGAGAGAAGAAGGCAGCCCTCCTCATTTGCATAATGAAGCAGAAATGCATATGGTAAAGGAAAAAGAGAGACGAGGAAATGTCAAAAGAAAAGAGGCATGTGTAAGGAAAAGGAAAAAGAAAATATTTACATTTCTTGATGAAAACGCATGTCTAATGAAAACGAAAAAGAAAACATTTACATTTCTTGATGAAATCGCATGTGTAAGGAAAAGCAAAAAGAAAATATTTACATTTCTTGATGAAAAACGCATGTGTAAGGAAAAGGAAAAACAAAATATATATATTTCTGCTTTTATTTTTAATTTTGTCAGGATCGGTCCTCCACAGTATGGATTCACACAGTCTCCTCTTAACAGTTGTTCTAGAGATGTGTCTGCTACTAGAACTCTGTGTGGCATTGACCTGTTCTGTAATCTGAGCTGCTGTTAACCTGCGATTTCTGAGGTTGGTGACTCGGATGAACTTATCGTCTGCAGCAGACGTGACTCTTGGTCTTCCTTTCCTGGGGCGGTCCTCATGTGATCCAGTTTCTTTGTAGCACCTGATGGTTTTTGTGACTGCACTTGGGGACACTTTCAAAGTTTTCCCAATTCCTCGGACTGACTGACCTTCGTTTCTTAAAGTAATGATGGCCACTCGTTTTTCTTTACTTAGCTGCTTTTTTCTTGCCATAATACAAATTCTAACAGTCTATTCAGTAGGACTATCAGCTGTGTACTGTATCCACCTCCTGTACAACACAACTGATGGTCCCAACTCCATTTATAAGGCTTGAAATCCCACTTATTAAACCTGACAGGGCACACCTGTGAAGTGAAAACCATTTCAGGTGACTACCTCTTGAAGCTCATCAGCAGAATGTCAAGAGTGTGCGGAGCAGCAATCAAAGCAAAAGGTGGCTACTTTGAAGAACCTAGAATATAAGACATATTTTCAGTTGTTTCACACTTTTTTGTTCAGTATATAATTCCACATGTGTTAATTCATAGTTTTGATGCCTTCAGTGTGAATCTACAATATTCATAGTCATGAAAATAAAGAAAACTCTTTGAATGAGAAGGTGTGTCCAAACCTTTGGTCTGTACTGTACCTAGCAGACCCTAATGAGCGGGTATGAAATTTATGTCATGCAGGCTTTGTGGTCAAGGACACAGTAGAGCAGACTGAAGGTATGAATGAGGCCCAAGAAATCCAAAATGGCAGAATCTTAGAGAAGAACTGGACCTCAGATCACTTGTTTACATGGAGATGTCTGCTAGAAATGATTCTAAAATTATGATTTTACCTTTTATTGATAATTAATAAAAGTAGATTTTTATCTCCCATTTTATCTTCCTAAATTTGCCATCTGTACATTTCAGAAGCTCATATTTGATATGTTTTCATTATGTGTATGTATTAAAGTGAGCAGTGCAGAAAATATGCTGTTGGTTCTTTTTTCCTAAGTTGTTAAGGGACACAAGTGCAAAGTCTCATGGCGCTTGTCCAGCATCAGTTCGCTCACTCCAAACACAAATGCGGTGGCAAGTGCAATGTATTTGGCAGAGACCTATGTCCACTGGTTGCTGGATGAATGGCCCTCAGTATTGCACTGAGTGAGTACACTCCCACATCGGGGCTCGACTGCTGTTTAAATCAAGCGGGTGGTCACACTCGATGTGTACATCACCACTGAGGCATGGTGAGCAATGAGACGCCTATACAAGGCCCCTGCCGACCCATTGTGGGGCTGGACTGCTGAGGCCCCTAGGCTGCCTAATCAAATATGAAACCATCACATTCACAAGGCTCTCAGGCAAAGATGCAAACAAAAAATGTCTACATCACCAATCATCCTCCTCCCCCACTGCTCTTAAACACAACCATTAGCGAGGCATTATTAAAGAATATATGGGTAATTGCAGTAAAACATGTAATTTGTTTCCAAAGAAAAGCAAAACAGAGGCTGCAAAAGTGTACCCAGCCTTTGCAAACAAAACCACACGTTTTCTGCAGCGCCCATATCATCGGCCATATGCAGCTGATAACAGCAATCTCCCCTCAATCTCTAACTTTCCAGACCTATGAAATTGATGTGTTTATTTAGCGTGTCCAAGCCAAGGCAGAGCAGTAATGGCCTTGTCTAGTGGGTGAAGATGGAATCCTGTCGCTCCTCCATCGATGTGGGATAATGGCTTCCTTTGATGGAGATTTGGGCCATCTAAACATAATTAGGCAAGCGTGAACAATGATCTCCATGAAGTGCAGAGTACTAATTAAAACAGTTCAGCATAACAGCATTTCAAACATGACAATAAAAATAACAAGACGACCCAAATGGATTGCACACTGAGCACGAAGATCCAAGCAAGAAAAATGCTCACAGATATTCAAAGAGAGTTAAAAAGAAAATAATTTGAGGAAAATAAATGCTCATTAAATTATTAACTGGTCTCTCTCTGTTTACCCATTATCTGCTTTTTTATCTTCTTCGCTGATGTCTGTGAACTAAAAACTAATGTTACTTAATGTTAATAATGCCGGAATTAATTCACAAATATCAACCATGAGTAAGAATTACAATAGCTTTTATACTAGTCAGTTAAAGAAAAAGTTCAAATTAGATGACTAATATGTACTGCCTTGCAAAAGTACTCATAACCCTTGAACTTTTCCTGTTATGTTTTAACCACAAGCATCAATATACCTTTTCGGGATTTTACATGATGCATCATCAAAAGGTAGTGAATGATTGTGAAGTGGAGGGTAAAGGATATATAGTATTACATTAAAAATAATCAAAATCTGGAAAGTGTGACTTCCATTTGTATTCATCCCACTGAAATAATAATTTGTATGACCATCATTAGCTGGAATTATAGTTGCAAGTGTTTTCGGTTATGTCTCTACCAGCTTTGCACATTACAAGTGTCAGAATAGCCGGCGGGATAGCGTCTGTGAACTTCATATTTCAAGTGTTGCCGCACATTTTAATTGCATTTAGGTCTGAACTTTGAATAGGCCATTCTAACAGATGAATGTACTTCTATAGTCTCTAGCAGCTTTCCATTGTAGCAGTAAATTTAGCTCCATCCAGCTACAGTAATAACAGTCCACACGCAATAGTTTTTGTTCTCATCCACAAAACGCTAGAATCGGGGACATTTCTGGGGACAGCTTTGGCCGGGGACAGGTCGTCTAAAATGGGGACTGTCCCCAGAAATCAGGGATATCTGGTCACCCTACTCCAGAGTTACCATGAGCTGTTTGTCTGCTTTGGCTACCCAGCCTGTCGGTTTAGGTCAGTGGTGTCTAAACCTTTTGATATGAGGACCAAAATTGTCAGGTATAAAGAGCTTGCGGGCCACAAAAATTCCGGCTTGTAAAGGTTGCTGGATCTTTGTGGTTCTGTGTGATACCACACCTGGGTTTTTAATGATAATATGTGTTGTACCGATTCAGATTTTTTTTTTTTAGACTTTATTTGTCTACCAAAATGCTGACCTAAAATATAAAGAAAGTGTCAATTTTCATTAATCATTCTGCTTGCAAAACAGATTTGCTTCATTCTCAAATTGTGGTTTTGGGTTCACAAATGCCCCCCCCCACCCCTTTTTTTATTTTTGACCTGTCTGTTGTGTTCCTTAGTGGTATGATGCCATGTGTTGACTAATGTTCTCTAACAAAAATCTGAGACCTTCACAGAACAGTACTGGTCCTTCTCAAAATATTAGCATATTGTGATAAAGTTCATTATTTTCCATAATGTCATGATGAAAATTTAACATTCATATATTTTAGATTCATTGCACACTAACTGAAATATTTCAGGTCTTTTATTGTCTTAATACGGAGGATTTTGGCATACAGCTCATAAAAACCCAAAATTCCTATCTCACAAAATTAGCATATTTCATCCGACCAATAAAAGAAAAGTGTTTTTAATACAAAAAATGTCAACCTTCAAATAATCATGTACAGTTATGCACTCAATACTTGGTCGGGAATCCTTTTGCAGAAATGACTGCTTCAATGTGGCGTGGCATGGAGGCAATCAGCCTGTGGCACTGCTGAGGTCTTATGGAGGCCCAGGATGCTTCGATAGTGGCCTTTAGCTCATCCAGAGTGTTGGGTCTTGAGTCTCTCAACGTTCTCTTCACAATATCCCACAGATTCTCTATGGGGTTCAGGTCAGGAGAGTTGGCAGGCCAATTGAGCACAGTGATACCATGGTCAGTAAACCATTTACCAGTGGTTTTGGCACTGTGAGCAGGTGCCAGGTCGTGCTGAAAAATTAAATCTTCATCTCCATAAAGCTTTTCAGCAGATGGAAGCATGAAGTGCTCCAAAATCTCCTGATAGCTAGCTGCATTGACCCTGCCCTTGATAAAACACAGTGGACCAACACCAGCAGCTGACACGGCACCCCAGACCATCACTAACTGTGGGTACTTGACACTGGACTTCTGGCATTTTGGCATTTCCTTCTCCCCAGTCTTCCTCCAGACTCTGGCACCTTGATTTCCGAATGACATGCAGAATTTGCTTTCATCTGAAAAAAGTACTTTGGACCACTGAGCAACAGTCCAGTGCTGCTTCTCTGTAGCCCAGGTCAGGCGCTTCTGCCGCTGTTTCTGGTTCAAAAGTGGCTTGACCTGGGGAATGCAGCACCTGTAGCCCATTTCCTGCACACGCCTGTGCACGGTGGCTCTGGATGTTTCTACTCCAGACTCAGTCCACTGCTTCCGCAGGTCCCCCAAGGTCTGGATTCGGCCCTTCTCCACAATCTTCCTCAGGGTCCGGTCACCTCTTCTCGTTGTGCAGCGTTTTCTGCCACACTTTTTCCTTCCCACAGACTTCCCACTGAGGTGCCTTGATACAGCACTCTGGGAACAGCCTATTCGTTCAGAAATTTCTTTCTGTGTCTTACCCTCTTGCTTGAGGGTGTCAATAGTGGCCTTCTGGACAGCAGTCAGGTCGGCAGTCTTACCCATGATTGGGGTTTTGAGTGATGAACCAGGCTGGGAGTTTTAAAGGCCTCAGGAATCTTTTGCAGGTGTTTAGAGTTAACTCATTGATTCAGATGATTAGGTTCATAGCTCGTTTAGAGACCCTTTTAATGATATGCTAATTTTGTGAGATAGGAATTTTGGGTTTTCATGAGCTGTATGCCAAAATCATCCGTATTAAGACAATAAAAGACCTGAAATATTTCAGTTAGTGTGCAATGAATCTAAAATATATGAATGTTAAATTTTCATCATTACATTATGGAAAATAATGAACTTTATCACAATATGCTAATATTTTGAGAAGGACCTGTATATACGTGAACCTTAATGACTGATTAGGTAACAATTCAATTCAATTCAAAAATACTTTATTAATCCCAAAGGGAAATTAAATAAACGTCTGAAGGCAGTCTGTTGCCTGGGATTTGACTTACATATACCAGAATAAAGGTGGCTATATACATATCCTTTTATTACTTTTAGGTTATTATTTGTAAAAACAAAAGAAAAAAGCCATGGATCATTTTCCTTCCAGTCCACAGTTATTTTGTACTTTATGTTGGTTGATGACATAAATTCTAAATAAAATACATTTATGTTTGTGGTTGTAGTGTCATAAAATATAAAAAAGCTCTAGTCTAGGAAATGTTCACAAAGTCAAATCACTTCTGCTGAGTGTTTGTTTGCTTAATTGATCTTGTAATTCTCCTAATTAGCGTGTTGCTTTCACTGAAGATCCCTTAATAAATACCAGCTACCTGCACTATATTACTGTTTGCTGCATAAAAGCATCCAAACCTGTGAGGATCAAAATAATAACAGAAGGCTTGCCAATTTGGGATGATGTGTCTGATTTATATAGCCAGTATCTCTTGAGCCACATTGATTTCTAAATGAAGCAGAAGAAAAATGGATTTTTTCCCCTCAAGACGCGACTTTATATCTCTTTTTAAATCTCAGCAGCACTTTGTGCATTTGATTACAGAATGAGAAGAAGAAAATCTTCGCATCTTTATAAAATATTCATTGGAGTGGATGGCTGAGGCAAGCCTCTGTAGATGGTTACTCGGTGAAGTCTTATGATGTTTCCATGGGTTAAAAACAGAGTAGTGTGCCTCTGTTTCAGGGTTTACACTCCCATTCTAGATATTGTCCAACGTGTTTAATGAACATCTCATCTCCTCCGGTCTTTAATAAATGCTGTGCATCTAGTAAATGAGCTGATCAAGCTGATTTACGGATACAGGATGACTTTTGTTTCAGTATTTTTCATCTGTTTGTGCAGACCAAAGATTGATTCCAGATATAAATACGGTTCAATTACTGTTGAATCTTTTATTACTTAGCTGACAGTCTCTTGGCTTTGGTTCTCTATTTAACTTCCTTCATGTTGTTAATTGTTGTACCCGTTTGTTGAAAGGATGTCCCTATCCTGTCACAGGTATTGACTCAGGGTCCTGATCAAGGCTTTGTAAGATGATTGGTAAAGGTCCCTGAGGAAACTAAACCCCTGGTACCTGCTTTTCGTACCAGGTACCGGCTAGCTGTGATTCTATTGGCCACACCCATCAACAGGACTGTGCCATGTTCTGAAGTCTTTTCTTATTATTTTCCGAATCTAACAAATCTGGATTTTCCTTAAAAGTCTAAAGGTTTCTGACCTTGCAAATGGTCAGACCATAATAATGAAAGAGACTTTTTCAGATCCAGGTTTGTCATGTGACCTGCTCTGACATCCCCAGTTGTGCCAGGAAAAGTGAAACACTAGTCATTAGCTTTAAAGGTAGTAATATAAATTAGAAACTTTAAAGCAAAGCCCTTATGTTTGTTAAGCAGGAAAATATTTTTTTTCATGTCAACTCATATGAAAACAGAAAGTAAACATCCTAACATAGCCTAGCATGTTAACAAAAAGCTCTTTATGAAACCCTTGACCACAAGATGTGAATTTACTAAAGACAGCAACTTGATGAATGGGTCTGTTATATCTTTAAAAAGAAAAAGATTCACTACAGAAGGTCCAGCTGGGACACAATATCTGTTTCTGTCAGATAAAATGGACACTTTTATTACCAGAACGGACACAGTAACTGAGCAACTAAGTTAATACTGATAATACTGATAGGCTGTGCAGTAAAAAGTGTTTTTTACTGCACAGCATAATTATAAAACAAATATTGAAAAATTACACATTGCATGGACTGGTTTAAAACATGTAAAATAAATCATAAAAGAACTGGCTTCATTGTAGTAATTATCAAAAGCTAATGAGCATGAGCAATTTTTGCTAATGTCAAATACTTTAAACTCCCAATGCTGCATGCTCTAAAGACAAACTGTGCAGTGACTTCAGTTTTGTATTCCCCCTTCAGTGCTCTTTTCAGAAAGCCAGAAGGTGTCACTGTTTATGCCATACCTCCACTCTCAACCCTGAAGATCTCCAAGCACAGCTATGCTTTGTAAACCCTGCATGCACAAAATACAAAAGGTTTTAATTCAACAACAAATTTAAATAAAATGTTCATACATTTAAAAAAATATAATAAATATAATAAATGCAATCACAGCTGTTTATTGAGGATCAAAATACACCCTGTACTGTTTATTTGTAATGAAAAAGAAACATTTAGCATTTTTCCCACAGTATTTAGTTTTGATTTTGCCTTTCAACAAGAGCCACAACCCAAGGGAAACAAAACCTCTGAGCACACATAAAAAAGTTGGACCTGTTGTGGACAGGAAAGGCAGACCCACTCACACAAATGAACACACAAACAAAGACACACACACACAAACACACACACACACACACACACACACACACACACACACACACACACACACACACACTGTGTGAGTGTAGGTGCTTGTCAAAGCAGTAATACTCCTTGCTTGGTATCTTCAAAACTGACTGGATGACAAACATGTCTGTCAGCGCTGTGCCAATATAGTTTAGGGCCTCTCGTGATGGGGCACACACCCAATGACAGAAGCGGGTCATTTCCGCTCCCTGGCATCATAAATCCACCGTCTGGCCCCTGTCCGGTTGCTGATGCTGCAGAACGCCACACACAGCAGACCTGTCGGAGCACCGTGAGCTACTGCGCCATCTCAATGGCACGAAAAAACACAAGCACCAACACACAAATGCACAACAAGCCTCCTCTCCCGGTGCAGGGGTGGCAGTGTAGCCGCACTCTCCCTACTGCAATTGTAAGACATCTCAGGTGAGTGAGGAAAATCTGCCTCATCTGATAGCTATTCAGAAATATATATATATATATATATATATATATATATATATATATATATATATATACATATATATATATATATATATATTTATATATACAGTGAGAGAGAGAGAGAGAGATACAGCACTGGTCAAAAGTTTTAAATACATTTTTTTACTTATTTTTTCTCACAGTTTTGATGCCTTCAGTGAGAATCAGAAAACCATTAAATTAGAAAGGGCTTCTAAAATATTTGATTGGTAGTGCATATATATCTATATTTATCTATATCTATATCTATATAGATATAGATATATTGAGAAGAGAGAGAGTTTGTGGAGAATCCTTTTTTCACTTGTCGGAAAAGAAAGCTGCTGTGTTGCGCCTCACCTGTCCTTTTGTGCAGCGCCTGACAGCTCACATTACCGTCTGCAGTAAAAAGTGCACCTAATATACAGAAGCATTGTAAGAATACAGTACGAGCAGGGGGATGAGGGATACTGAATGTAATATATTCATGTTTGCTTAAATCAGGCTCAAGGTTAAAACAACACATATTTCTTTTGGTGTCACATCTCTTTGGCAGAACATAGAGTTTAGATGTGCCAAACATGACACCTCCACTCACTAATATCAGAGAAATAAGGGATGAATGATAAATAAGTCTGCCTCTTTCACAACCTTCAGCTATATACCCCACCCTTTTGTTCTTCTCCTCCGCTAGACAGAAATGCAAATAGGTCATTGAACTTCACCCCATTTATCCTAACATACAATGACAGTCTTTAAATTTGAAGCAGGAAGCAGAAGAAAATGTAAGAAACTTTCCCATTTACTATGAAGAGGTAATAATATTTTCCCAATGTAAGGCTGGGGATCAAAATATATGCTTTAGGGAAACCATGACCGCTCTCAGGAAGCCATGACCGGGGTTGAGCGGAATGCTAAATGCCATACATCCTCAAGGTTATCTCTGAAGACAGAGCCCTTTTGGAATCTGCCTTCTGCTTTATTTTCTTGGATGCATGCATCAAGTCAGCTGAAAAGGAGAAAAAAAAAAAAGATGAAGGTGACTCCTTGAAGGAGTCGAATGCTGTTTCTTTGTGCGCCCCTGCCAGGTAGCATAGAAACCTTGCTGTGTTTGCAATGAATGGCTGTAATTCAGACAATCCTCTTCTCTCCAGCCATGCCAGCACCTCTGTAATATGTGCAGTCCAGTCTCTGAACTGCGGTTAGACTGAGGTACAGAAAGCCAGGGGCTAATACAAAGCACTTAAATGTGAAAAGTGTCATTTCCATCCCCAAGTCCCTGAATATTGAAATTAGGTCATCAGTAAGGCAGAGGCCAATTTTCACCCTCATATATCATGGCTGCCCCCGCACCCAGGCTCTCATTACACCATACATGGTCAATAAGCCATTAACATGCAGCAGCCAATGTGTAATCTTCACACAAAGACAATGTATCTACTGTATAGTAAGAAAAGTGAGTCGGTGATTCAGAGATAAAATTTTAGCAATATTTGTTGGGGAAAAAAAATTCCCTTTTTTTTTTTACAGATAAAAGTTTCACAAATCAAAAACTGCACTTCAAAGAACCTTTTCAATTCAAAATTGAACAGCTTCCATCAGTCTACATATGGATATTAATACTAGTCTAATTCTAAGGTTGTACTAATGCCAAGAAAACTTAAAAATGCTCCCTTTATTAGTTTAGACAATTAGAATAAACTCTTCATCGATAAAGTAGTTTTATGGAATTTCTATACAGTGTAGAATTATTCAGTTCAGGTTTGATCAGTCTGGCGCTGTTGTCACACAGTTTGCTATTATGCCTTGTATGATGTCATATTAAATGTATTATGTGGCTCTAAATGTAAAGAGGAGAAGGAGATTTTTTTGGAACATCACGGTCAAGTTGTGTCCCTAAAGTATTTGAGTAATCTTTGACATTTTCAGGGTATGTTACAAATTTGACACTCTAATTTTTTTGTTGTTTTATTTTTTAGGGATTGACTGCCTGGGAATAAATTTCATGTTCCATGGTTGACCCCAAGAGGTCAGACCATCAGTTTTACTTTACCTGCATGCTGAAGTGAGGAGAGCATCTACCTTGATTAATGTAAGATTAAGTTTTTTTTTTTTTTATTTAGTTGAAGCTGCTTGAATTTGGTAACAATAATGCATGGTTGGCATAAATTGTGTGACAAAGCTGTAACATATTTTTTTTTTTTTGGTACAAAAGTCTGTGGCTGTCTTTGTTTTAGATTTTAAATATGAAATACCATTTACCATGAAAAAGTCAAATGTAGTGTAGACTAAATTTAACAACATTAAATAGGTCTTTAGTTTATTGCAGATGGGAGGTTCAGGAGCGTGTGCCTACTGAAGCCAAAACAGACTTTAATAGATGTATACATTTTATAATGTCGAGAGGTATAGACAAAATAACAACATTTTCTGCAAATTTCAGAAAGCAAAATTTTAGACTCTTTCAGACTTTTTTACGAATAAAATTTTAGGCCTAAATGGATTCATAACCTAAATTTGTCAGCAGAACTACAATGAAGAAAACAAATAAATGGTGGAAGTCTATTTGTTTACATAAATACATAAAAATATATACAAGTATCATAAACAATCATGCATGTCAACTAAGACCTAGTATGGAAAGCTGGAAATATTTAACGATTTTTAAGACCTAAAATAGAAACTATGAAACGTAAAATGTTTTTATGACTTTTTAAGACCCTGCAGAAACAGTGTAATAACCATCAGCTGAAGTATTTGGGGACTGTGTTGATGCTGGTGGTCGTTTGGCAGGAATGGAGGAGGAGGAGATTGCTTTTGTATTCAGTCTTCTTTTCTTCCAACCTCAGTTTGCCAGTGTGATATTCATTTGTTGGAAGCTCTGCTGCATAAACATACAGCACCCAAGGCTACCACTGGCTGGTTAAACAACCACAGGCTGTTTTCTCTTTTCTCCACCGTAGCACATTGTAAATTCCATGTTGGACCTCAACATGCTGTGCTTTCTTTATTTAACAAATAGCCTATATGCACCGGCTGTTTCACCTTACAACAGTTATGCCTTGGACAAGTATTATAAGCATCAAAATGCTCAGTCTCTGCTTAATTAAAAATTGACAACTTAAGAAATATGAGCACAATATGAGAGAAGAGGGCAAGAGTGACTGAATGTTGTCAAGATATGAACATTTCTTTGTTTTCTGGTATTCCGGCTGAACATCCTCTTGCCATCACTCTGCAATAAACGAAAGGCATCAACATTTCTTCTAGTCCAAAGGCAGACTGAGGTTCTTGGCTGCCACTACTGTAACAAATGTGGCAAATCATTGTCACAACCCATGTTTCTTTCTTCTTTAACATGGTTACAAGACTTTATAGACTGTCTAATCTAGTGCTGGTAGATTAAAGCAAAATCAAGCCAAAACCGATTTCAACCTCCTCGACAGTGAGTCTCTCAGCTCATTACAGAGCAGAAAAGCAAACATTTTATTAACAGTAAAACATTGTTTTATTTTATTCTCTGTCCCTGATTCAATCTATTTCCCTCAACATTTTTTTTTTCAGAGAACCTTCTTCCTGCTTGTGAAAATGGGGTTTGTATTGATGAGCTGGGCCCAATATTGATTTCCCATCATTCCTGGTGTGGACATTTTCTGGTCTATTATACTACAGTCGCAGCATATTCCCCTAGCAGCTTTAAAGTGGATATATGGACAACCTGACCTTGGCAATATGGAGATAATGAAATATCCTTAATGACCCTTCCTGAAAGATTTTACAGGCTGGACTATGGACTGGCAACCCATGTACAATAATAGTTAGCAAAGGATTTTAGAGGCCCTACTAAATTTAGGCCTTTCTACTCATATCGGAAAGACTGTTACTTGTCTATTTTACTAGGTTAATGTAATCATTAGGGTTGTGCAGTTATGTGAGAGTGGCTAATATGAATGAGTGGTTAATACCTAAGGGCAGTGCCAGCCACTGCTCTTTGACTCATATACAGGTCCTTCTCAAAATATTAGCATATTGTGATAAAGTTAATTATTTTCCATAATGTAATGATGAAAATTTAACATTCATATATTTTAGACTCATTGCACACTAACTGAAATATTTCAGGTCTTTTATTGTCTTAATACGGATGATTTTGGCATACAGCTCATGAAAACCCAAAATTCCTATCTCACAAAATTTGCATATTTCATCCGACCAATAAAAGAAAAGTGTTTTTAATACAAAAAACGTCAACCTTCAAATAATCATGTACAGTTATGCACTCAATACTTGGTCGGGAATCCTTTGGCAATGACTGCTTCAATGCGGCGTGGCATGGAGACAATCAACCTGTGGCACTGCTGAGGTCTTATGGAGGCCCAGGATGCTTCGATAGCGGCCTTTAGCTCATCCAGAGTGTTGGGTCTTGAGTCTCTCAACGTTCTCTTCACAATATCCCACAGATTCTCTATGGGGTTCAGGTCAGGAGAGTTGGCAGGCCAATTGAGCACAGTGATATCATGGTCAGTAAACCATTTACCAGTGGTTTTGGCACTGTGAGCAGGTGCCAGGTCGTGCTGAAAAATGAAATCTTCATCTCCCTAAAGCTTTTCAGCAGATGGAAGCATGAAGTGCTCCAAAATCTCCTGATAGCTAGCTGCATTGACCCTGCCCTTGATAAAACACAGTGGACCAACACCAGCAGCTGACACGGCACCCCAGACCATCACTGACTGTGGGTACTTGACACTGGACTTCTGGCATTTTGGCATTTCCTTCTCCCCAGTCTTCCTCCAGATTCTGGCACCTTGATTTCTAAATGACATGCAGAATTTGCTTTCATCCGAAAAAAGTACTTTGGACCACTGAGCAACAGTCCAGTGCTGCTTCTCTGTAGCCCAGGTCAGGCGCTTCTGCCGCTGTTTCTGGTTTAAAAGTGGCTTGACCTGGGGAATGCGGCACCTGTAGCCCATTTCCTGCACACGCCTGTGCACGGTGGCTCTGGATGTTTCTACTCCAGACTCAGTCCACTGCTTCCGCAGGTCCCCCAAGGTCTGGAATCGGCCCTTCTCCACAATCTTCCTCAGGGTCCGGTCACCTCTTCTCGTTGTGTAGCGTTTTCTGCCACGCTTTTTGCTTCCCACAGACTTCCCACTGAGGTGCCTTGATACAGCACTCTGGGAACAGCCTATTCATTCAGAAATGTCTTTCTGTGTCTTACCCTCTTGCTTGAGGGTGTCAATAGTGGCCTTCTGGACAGCAGTCAGGTCGGCAGTCTTACCCATAATTTTATTTTATTTAATCAATGTCTAGCAGCCAGGGTGGCAAAGAAATGGTTTCAGTCAAACCATATTCATGCTTTAGAATGGCCCAGTCAAAGTCCAAATCTAAATCCAACTGATAAACTAGGTCAAGGTGTTAAAAACAGTCTTGTTCCAATGCAACTGAGTTTAAGCTATGTTACATAGAAGAATAGACAAAACTTTTAGTACACTAGGTATGCAAAGCTAGTAGAGACACACCCCAAAAGCCCTAGTAAAAGATGGTTTAAGTTGGTTAATCACATAAAGTAAAGTTTGTGGTTGTAATGTGGCAAAATGTATTAAAAAATAATTATCTTTTTGCATTGTAAATCTTTTGCAAGGCATTGTAGGTTCAATCACAGTCCTTACTGTATTCTACAATTTATTTGGCGTATATACTGAGTATATGCTATTAATTTGGTAAAATCTAGTACTAAATCCATCCTAATAAACTAAATGTAAATGAATTACTTCAAAGAAAATGTTTTAGTATCACTTAAGTATGACTCTATTGTAATGGGATGTCTGTATTTTAACTATGCAATAACTGTTTCCAGAGAGCTCAGAAGAAGAAAGCAAAAGGTTGGGTTTGAAACAGGCATTCATCTAATTTCCAGGAGCAGTCTAATACTGCAGCCAGAGGAAGAAATGAAAGTCTAAAACCCTGGTAGATATTTAGGTGTCAGAGCTGGTTTTGCATCAGCAGGTGAAAAAGGCAGATCATTATTCACATGTCACGCTGACAGTTGTTTCAGAGATTCGTGCCGATAGCATCTGATAATCATCCCCAGAGCGAAGCAACAATGAACTTGCCCCACCACTCCACTGTCTTCAGAACACTTCAAACATGCTCCACTTCAAACACAAAAGCAGCCATCTCCTTTGATGTCATTGTCAAAAAATGAGTTTTGTTCCATCACACTTAAACTCCTCCCCTCCGCCGAAACCTAGACGGAGACGTGCAAGAAACAGATTTTGAACATGAAAAGAGCAGCTGCGTTGTCTGATACATCCCTCTATCCTCAGGCTGCAACACTTCACAGTATAAGAACTAGTCAGAGCTGTGCATTTCCACACCTTTATGCTTTTCGAGGAAGCCACTTGTGCTATATATTGTAAAACACAGAATCTACTGTATATTTTTTCTTAAGTCCCACTAATGCAAATCCAAGGCTTTGTATTATTCAGTATTACTTCTCCAGCTCTGGCTCTTTGCACAGCTCATTTTACTAAACGGGACCTGGTTGCAGAGGCAGCTGGCGGAGCACGTCTCTCTGTGATGAAATCTCACTGTGGACACGGCTGCTTCATAATGACTATAATCACAGCAGATAAGCAACTAGTGAGTGCATGGGAACGGTGGAGATCAGAGGGTGAAAGAAAGAGAGGGAGAAAAAAAGTAATTGAATCTTTTGGAGGCACATTCAGATGAAAGCCCTTGGCTGTGTGGGAGATGCTTTTCAGTGAATGACATTTAGATTACAGAGTTGCCCTGTTTGCCATCACGTTCAATACCTCCTTCTTCACAATAGCACTCTAAGTCTAAGCAACACCACTCTCAGAATAAAGAAAGTATTTTAGCGGTGATGTGGATTTTTGGGGATGTTGTGGCTTCTTTGTGGATATATGGAGGGAAACAGTGGTAGAGCTTTTTATCATTTCTACTGTTGGTAATCTGCCTATGTTTATTATCACATAATGCACCTTCACCAGTTACTTGTTAAGATAGTGCTGTGACATTTTTCCCCCATTAAAGGTTTCTTTGTCTTTGCTTTTTTGCTATGCCTAAATGTTTCAGCTCTATGAGCAAATTTTATAACCAGACAAAGATACCCAAGTAAATACAGAATGCACTTTTCAAGTTAGCGAATTTTGGGAAAAAAAGTTGTACAAATCAACCTGGCCTTTGTAAAAAAGTAATTGTCCCAAAAGCAACAACTGCCATCAAGCATTTGCAATAACAAGCAACACATCTCTTAAATCGCTGTGATGAAATTATGGCCACTTTTCTGAAGAATGGTTTTAATTTGGCCACACTGAAGGGATTTTGATCAAGAAAAGCCACTTCAAGTATGGACGTTGACTAGGCCACAGCAAAACCGTCATTTAAGGATTTTTTTCAGCTGTTCAGAGGTTCACTTGCTGATGTGTTTTGGATTATTGTTCTGATCCAAATGTACTTGAGCTTAAGGTCCGGTCCTTCATGATTTTCTAGAGGAGAACAGAATTCATGCTTCCATCAGTTACAGCAATTAGTCCAGGTCCGGAGGCAGCAAAGCATTGGCAGACCATCACACCATGACAACCTTGTTTGACTGTCATTATCAATATCTTTATCCAAGATGCTGTGTCAGTTCTTTGTCAGATGAGACAAGATACACTCCTTTTAAAAAGTTACACTTTTGTGTTATCAGTCCATAAAATATTTTCCTAAAAGTCTTAGGGATAATCAGAATGTTGTTTGGTAAATATGAGATAGGCCTTTGTGGAAGCCACTTTTTCCCACCCTTTTTCTCAGCGTTAAGTCATGAACTTTGACCTTGACTGAGGCAAGTGTGGCATGTCACTTCCTGGATAGATGTGCTCTTGGAACAACTTTGACCAGCTTCCCGGCAAGGTTCGACTGTTCCATGTTTTCTCCATTTCTGGATAACGGAAAATTCCCAAAACCAAAAACTTTGGATATCACAGTTGATTAATGATTTATCAATACATTTTTCACAAATGGCCAGGTTGCTTTGGATAAACAGATAAAATGTGATTTTTTTTAAGTGATTTCTGTTTGACAAAAAACTGAAAACAGAAGAAACCTGTAAGAACCCAAATACTTCTTCACCGCATTATATAGGAATATTTTAATCTTTATGTGGTTTACTTAAATATTCATTGAACCACTGTCATAAAGCAACCAACAGGATTTTTCATTCCTTCCCGCTCTAGTATTGACACAGACCTGAATATTCTTAATATTAAAGGGATCACATATTGCCCTGGTGACACATTTCAAATGTATCTCAGATTAATGATATATCACGGTAAGGAATCTACAAAAACCATTAGTAAGGCTGACACTTTGACGTCAATTTTTTTTTAAATCCCAAGTAATCTTTTTGATTTATGAAAGTGTGTCCAGGTTCATCGGGAGTGATTCCAGATTTATCACATCCTGGTTAGAATTATTAATGATTTTCAATTTGTAAATCTGATGCCACCAACGTTCAGAGCAGCTCTGCGGAATCACCAAGGGCTGATATCGGAGTCCAAGCTTTGCTTCTGGAGCATGATTACTTTATCAAAATATTGCTACCTGTGACTTGCATTTCACTTATTTTCCACTCCTGCAGCGCCTTCATTTCTCTCACCTCACGTACGAGTGCCACATACATTTTTCAAAAAAGCGACTTCTAAACACCAGAGCCGCAACAGCTTATGTCATTGCTTGGTTAATCTTCTGGAGTTAGACATTGCACTATTAGTTCTGACTTCCTGACAAGTGCACTTTTAAGAGCCCGTGCTGCGTCAACTTGTCAGACAGGATGTTCGTTGCAATCTTTCTCACTGTTGATGAGAAGCACTGCTTTGATCATCATCACTTTCCAAAGATAGCCAACTGTATGTTGATGCAGAGGTTTGCTTCGATGTCATGTCAATGCATCAGTACAACAGTTTACTTTGCAGGATCGCAGTGACTTGAACTTATTCTGTGTGAGGGGTCCTTTGTGTGGCATATGCCCACACAGACATGAATAAGAATGTCACTTTGCAAGTAAGCAGCACGAACACGTGACATACATGGGTGTGACAACTCTAGCTGAAACGTGCTAAACCCAGTGAGAACAAAACTGTTGACATGGACTGGAAAAACTTAATCCACCTTAATCCAGCCTGTCTTCATTTTAAAGAGACTTCAGTTATCACTATGCATATTATACTCCTAAAACAATAACAAGTTCATACTTTTATAAACATTTCTTGCTATTTCTGTTTGTTGTCTTACACCTACACTGCATGCTGCATCTCACTTCAGAGGGACTGAGTGGAAGTGTGAATTTGATCATAACCCTCCTTTTCGTCAGCTTTGAGATAAATACACTCTCTCGCCACATTCATAATTCAATGCCAATGCAAGAATGTGTTTTTAAAATCATTTTTGTTGTGTACAAAAACCTGAGTAACAACCACAAACATCTGTTATTTTTGTCTTTAATAAGTAAAAGCTAATGATGGGGGGGTTAACAACACTTTCAGCTCACAAGATGAGACGGGATTTGAGCAATGTATTCAGGAGAAGTAACAATTCCAATGATTCTTTTCACATTATAGTAAAAATGTTGCTTAACAAACAAACATGGAAGCAAACAGCAAAGCAAACAGTGATGAGGATATTTTCATCTTCAGATCCTCAACTGGTTTGGATCCATGTTCTCTGGCCAAAGGTGAAAGAGAAACGTTCTAAACCAACCACATCAATCTGTATTGCAATGAAGTTGACAAGAAGACATATAATTTCACTGCAAGTTAAAAGATACTTCAAAAACCTTGAAAAAAGATGCAAACTTTTAAATCCCTGCAAGAAAGTGGGAATAGTTTACTTAATCAAAAACAAACCTTACTCAGCATCAAACTCAAGTCGAAAATGAAGTAAACTGAACTAACTGCAAGTATGAACATTGGAGTGCAAGACATGATATTCAGCTCAATATAACAAAGCAAAATTCACTCATTGGCTAAAGTAAAAGAACAACATTGTATTCAATGTCAGCATTACCTGCTCACTGACTGGTTTCAAAAAGTTAGAGCTCGTGCTAAGTCTGAAGAATTTAAAACTGTTAAAGTTAAAATAACTGGCACAACAAGCTGTCAATTAATTTAGCTTGGTATGACAGTGGAAATGGAGGAAAACATCTTGACAGGTCTTCTCCAAGGTGAACAAAATCTGCCAAGCACAATGACATCACATTAGCAATTTAAAATACAGTCATAAGAACAATATAAAATCTAATATCTTAATAAAAGCTCAACAGCTTCTGTTTTCTGTCCACATATTTGGATAATCAGTTTGCTGTGGTTGTAAATGATGAGTGTTTTCCCATGTATTTCTCACAACTTAATTTAATTATTGAAATTGGCTTAATAATTAAAGCATCATACAGCCTATACAGTAGCTTGGAAAGGTTTTTTGCCAACAAAAATCTAAAAAGTGTCATCTGCGTTTGTTTTCAGACCTTCTTACCCTGATACCCCTAAATAAAATCCAGCATGACTAATTGCCTTCAGAGTCCCCCTGTATGTAGTTTCACTAAAGTATTGATACAAAAGAGGGCATATTTAGCTCAGTCTAAGTTCAGACCTAAATCCAGCAGAGAATTTGTGGCAAGACTAGAAAAATAATGTTCACTGATCTCCATTCAATCAGACTGAGCTTGAGATACCATGCAAAGAAAAATGGGCAACATGTTTTGTCTCTAGATCTGCAAAGCTTGTAGAGGCATATACCTCAAAGGACATGCAGCTATAATTGATGGTAAAGGTGGTTTTTATTTTCCTTTTACTTGAAAGCTATGGATTACTTTGTTTTCCTTTAGTCATATGAAATCACAATAAAATATATTGAAGTTAGGGGTTGTAACAGTAGCAAAATATTATAACTAAGTAAGTTCAAGTATTATGTATACTTGTACTGGGGAGAGGTGTATGTACAATTAAAACCTACAAAATCCTGCTTTAAAACATTGCTATAAAGAAAGTGCATTTTGTTTTGTTTTTTCCATCCAGTAAGTAAGAGCGACACACTGTTTTGTGGCGTTTTGGTAAAGAGCCCAGGGGATTTATGTGTTGCTGTTTAAGTAATTAACAGAGATGGTGGCATGGCAGAAAAATCCTTTAGAGTTAGACGACAGCTGATTCCTGACCATCACAAATTAAGTTACTTTTTGTCCATACTCCCTGCTAATTTCTCCAATTTTTCATGTAGTGCTGAACCTGTGGAATTTATTCTTTGTATTTCTATGTTTTCTTTATTTTTATATCTCATCAAACTTTGGCTTAATCCTTTAGTTAAGCTGCAACACTCAGCCTATTAACATTATGTGAGCTTGACTGGGTATTTAAGATGATCTGAAAACACAGAAAGGAATTTATTTCTGCTTATTTATGATGGCAAAATGAAACGATAAGGGGCTGACTCATTGGTCAACTAGACATCTGTGTTTCAGTTGTATATCAGGAGTTTTATTGGACCATTTGGTATTTGCACTCTTTATTCGACTTAGTTTATGTCTTTCTTAATGTCAAATTTAATTAAAACAAGGATATAATTTAAAAGTCAGATGATCTGAAAAAAAATATATATATATAGTTTATTTTGAGGTATAAAAGACAAGGATAGAAGTTTCTCGTTTTTAATAATATGTTGTTAATTTGTTTTCAAAGAACAATGATATGTTTAGTTTTGGACCTCTGCGTTTCGTGCCTATATGACAACACATTTTATTTCAAGAGAGAAAATATAACTATCTGTGTCAAGGAATATACTTTATGTTTTGGCTCAAAGCCAGACTGGGGTTTTCTAAACATTGCAGGTAGGATCGGAGTGTCATTTCTCTCTCCCTCCAGTCCATCCAGTCCTGCCAGACTGTGACAAAGGAAGCAGCCAGCTAACAGACTTGACAACAACTGCCTGTGACAACCATGCAAATTAAGGATGACTTATGATGAAGTATTGTGGTCTGAGAGGCACGGCAGAAAGTACCAGGACTTAATTTGTGTCAGACCAGCAATGATGGTAATGAATTCCTGTGGTTGAGTTGGACTCAGTGCCAAGCTTCTTGCAATTCATACAGCAAAGATGCTGCATGTAGATTCTAAACACACGGTGCATCATTTATTGTTGGAGCATCTCCTAAATGTATTCCTTTGCTCTTTCATGTGGATCCTTTCTTCGATTTCATGTCATTGCCAATTTTGTTAATAACTTGCTATTTTTGGTCGCAATTTTCAGGTCCATTTTAAGCAATAAGATTCTCAGGCAATGGAGGCCGATCATTTTATCCATACAGTAAATGGCCTTTTATTGAGAATGTCAATAGAGGGATCTGGTTACCTGTGTTCACTGAGAAGGAGGAACTTAATTGCTCCCAGTGAGTGCAGTCTGAGGACTTGATTAGACCTTGAACCACTTCTCATGTTTTTCATTTGTGTGGTGACGACCTTCCTCCCTGACTGAAATCAGCCCGGGCTCATTTCATGTACACTTCTCTCTGGAGATTCATGGCCCAGTGACTCCAACTGACTGCTGATTTCATTCTAGTAAGAAAATCTGTTAACTCTTTAAAAAGCATAGAGCTCATTATATACATATGGAAAAAGTATTTTATAATCTAGCTCATGACTAGCATTTGGCTCCATACAGTATGGATATAATCTAAGTGCCACTTGAGGGCTTAACTGATTTAACATCTTTCAGCAATTCCCATATTTTAAAACAATATAGAACGGGTCAAATAAGTCCTGAAGATGCCAACATTTTTCTTAGTTATATATTTCAAACACATCTTTACAGAAAAGTTACACCAGATGCCATTAACAATGTATGTAATGGACAAAAAGAAACAAATCAAAACAAAAAAGGTCAGTAAGAGATGTTTTTGTGTGTGAAGGTGAACAATTAACGCTTAAAGAAAAGAAACTGGTGAAGGGCCATTATTTAGAAAGCCATCCAACCCCTTATCAGTGCAAATTATATTTATTATTTTTAAAATCCTATAAAAAGGTTTGTCATTAGAAAGGAATTGAACAAGAAGCATGCCATACTGGGTAAAAGCGAAGAGCTCTATCGGGACATTTGCAATCTTTTTATGGAAATCATATTGATGGCATTAGTTACAGATGTATTTAAACTTCTGAATGTTCTTGCGAGCGCTGTTAGGCCATAATCCAGAATAGAAAAAAACTGAATTTTACCATAAACCATCCATGACCATATGGTCCTCGAAGGATTTCTGACAAAGAACTCAAAATAATAATTAGAAGAATTGTCAAAGAGCAAAGGGCCACTTCCAGAGATGGGCAAACTCCATATACCAAACAAAGATTTTCTACGAATTATTCAATAAATTAAAATGTATTTCCTGTTTCATTCCACACTAACATATACATATATATAAAAATATATATAACCTATTTTATTTACGTATTTGTATTGCTTTTTATGATAAATGAATATTAAATGTAATAATCTACATTTTCTTCTGTAAATCACAAGTTAATATGTGAATATTCTCAGAGGGTAAACGAATAACAGAGCTGGTTTTGGTGTTTTCTATATCATTTAGATATTGAGGGGCAACAACAAGACGGAAATCACAATTATAGTGCTCAACCGACCTACCTGCCATTAGCAAGATAAATTATCTGGGTCCACGCTAGTGACAACTGCTGGAGAGGGAAAATAATCCTGGAGCCTCGCAGACGTGGACTCCCAGACACCACCAGGAAGCAGACAGGGGCCGCTTAGACCCAGGAGACCCTGGCAGAGAGAGAGAGAGATGGGGGGAATAAACAAGATAAACATGTTTAGTAAAGCTGTGATTGTGTGGAAGAGTGATCGAGGTTTACTTGTCGTGCAATAAAATAATTTATGCAGCACAGTGATGCATAGTGGCCACAGTGGTTCCAGTGGTTATACAGTCATGTGAGACAGATTTAAAGCATACCAGAGCATATGAGGGAGAAATGTGAAGAGTGTTGTCGTGTGGGATGGAGGCTGAACACAAATGCTTACTCGGTAATCAGTATAGTTTTACCAATAAATTTGTACGTATTGTTTTTAGAGTTAAGTTATTTAACTTAACTGAAAAACAGCAGATTTGTTGATACAATATATGCTGTTTATATGTGGTTATAACTTAAAGCCAGAGTTCCTTCACATTTTTTATATTATGGTTCCAATTTTAGCCAATTTAACTAATTTTATAGATAGACGGGTACGGATGGATGGAAATATTTAAATTTTTCAGTTTTTCTGTCCTTTTCCACAGTTTTCCAGATCTGGAGATTACCTAACTTACATGTCTAAACTTTCAAGACTGCAAAGAAACCTTGTAAGATTCAACTAAACTTGAATGAAATATAAAAATGTTCTTATCAAAAATAATCGGCTTATTTAGATGTGTAAAATATTTAATTCTTTAGAAGACAATATGTGTTGTTCCTGTCATTGAAACAGTATTATTAAGCATCTGTAACACAAGCTACATTCTACGTAGCTGTTGAATTGAGTTACTTTAATGAAACAAGTATCAATATTGCAAAAATATATTTTATAGCTTTCGATTTTTACATCCTATCTGTGCATTGTGCATCGGTCCTACTTAGGGGTCCTTTTCACTTACTTACTTGTTTAATAACAAACAAAACCCAGTCCTGGGCCAAATATTGTCCAATTTAGCCCTGGAATGATTCAGTACAATGAGTAATGAGTAGTAATGAGTAATGAGTAGTAATGAGTCTGACAGCGCATTCCAGGTTAGGTCTTCTACTCATAAAATAGGTCAAAGCATATAAATTCTAACGTTAAAGTGTGGGTTGAAAGTGAGCACTTATAACCTAGATGAGTAAAGAAGCAATATTTGATTAAAGGGAAGGTTTTCCTTTAGCCATCCATTTTAATCACACTTGCAAGGTTGCAAGTTGGCCTGAAACCCTGACTGGTGAGAAGCTGGAAACACTCTGGACAAGTTGCCAAACCATCACAGGACGATAGAGAGACACACTGGAGAAATAAGTATTCATATGCACAAAGTTTTTAGAAGGTCAATTCTCTTTACATGTTTTTGTACAATGGGAGGACTTTGGAGTACACGGAGAGTAACCACTCATGCAAGGGAGAACATGCAAACTCCATAAAGCCAACAGTGCTAGAAACAATGAAGCTCTGACTTATTTTTATTTATAGTTTAATGCTGCATTACAGTGATTAGATAAAAAAGACCACAAAGTCATATCTAATTAAACTTATTTTGACAACTGAATTTGAATAACAAAATTCATACTCAGTGTATCACTATGTACAGGGGTTGGACAATAAAACTAAAACACCTGTCATTTTAGTGTGGGAGGTTTCATGGCTAAATTGGACCAGCCTGGTAGCCAGTCTTCATTGATTGCACATTGCACCAGTAAGAGTAGAGTGTGAAGGTTCAATTAGCAGGGCAAGAGCACAGTTTTGCTCAAAATATTGAAATGCACACAACATTATGGGTGACATACCAGAGTTCAAAAGAGGACAAATTGTTGGTGCACGTCTTGCTGGCGCATCTGTGACCAAGACAGCAAGTCTTTGTGATGTATCAAGAGCCACGGTATCCAGGGTAATGTCAGCATATCACCAAGAAGGACGAACCACATCCAACAGGATTAACTGTGGATAAGGTTGTAATAACTTCGATGAAATGGTTCTTATAGCCATTTACCATTTTCTGACATCAGTCTGTGGAATGTTTGCACTGTTTCAAGTAACATATTAGACTCCTCTCACCATATTAAATTATTCCAGAAGATCTGGGCCCATATTCACAAACATTCTTAGAGTCCTCTAAGCTGTGACTGGTTGTTAAAAGAAACAAGAAAAAAATGCACACCTAGTAATCAATGGAGAGAATGACACAATTATAGAATTTAGACTGGATTCAGAAATGTGTAAATCATGATGATAAAACGTAGCAAAATTTAATTAATTGTTACACACCATAAAAATGTTTGAACGTAGCTTATTTACATGCTTGCCATTATTTTGATTTGCTTATTAGTATGTTTACTCCCCATGCTGGTCATTTTCATACTGCATCTTTTTCATATTAAGTAATTTAATATTAATATTAAAATTCAACATTTTACTGTGATTGCCTTCCTGTTTAATGAGGTTTAGTTTGATAAAATGACCAAAACAAAATGGAGAACACATGGCTGGAGAAAACCGAACTGAACAGAGGAGCAGAGTCTGAAGAGTACTGAAAGGTAGATTTGGTCCTGGGATCACGGTGCGAACAAACAGGCATTCCCGAGCAAATCAATGCATCTTTCCCTCTCAGCACTGGTTCCTGCTGCATTCAGAAGCTAGAGTGGAGATAGAAGCACACAAGAGACGGGGAGAGTTGTAGATGACCATTTAGGCTTAGGCTGCTGACATCATCATGTACAATACAGCAACTACTTATTAACCTCATTTCCGTCTTCCTTCTATGTACATAGTGCTTATTGTACTATATCTTGTCTAGAGTTTGTATTTATGTATATATATTTTTTGTGTTTGTCAAATTGTTTTTTAAATAAATTTTTTTAAAGCATTTTACAGTCTGTAAATATTTAAATAAGTCTGTACTATATTGAAAATCTCTCCTTTCTCTCATTCTGTCCCCCATCTTCTCTGCTTAAGACATTCTTAGGCTCACTAAAAGTCCTCCTCACTAACGTTTCCTCACGTTACAAGCTCTCTTAAGGCCCAAGATGTTTCATGAATAACTTTTATCTTACCGAGGGAAAATTCTAAGAAAAATCTTAGAATTTGAGAAATTCTAAGATTGTCTCACAATTCTAAGAGTGTCTTGGACACTCGGGTGAAGAGGGGAGCGGAGCTTTCCACTGATCACTACCTGGTGGTGAGCTGGCTCTGATGGTGGGGGAGGATCCTGGTCAGACCTGGCAGACCCAAACGAATCTTGAGGGTCCGCTGGGAATGCCTGGCAGAGTCTCCCATGGGGCGGAGCTTCAACTCCAACCTCTGGGACAGCTTCAGGCACGTTCCGGGAAGGTGGGGGACATTGAGTCCGAGTGGGCCATGTTCCACACCTCCATTGCCGAGGCGGCTTCCGGTAGATGTGGTCGCAAGGTTGTTGATGCCTGTCACGGTAGCAATCCTTGAACCCGCTGGTGGACACCGGCAGTGAGGGATACTGTCAGGCTGAAGAAGGAGTCCTATCGGGTCTTTTTGGCCTGTGGGACTCCGGAAGCAGCTGATGGGCACTGGCAGTCCAAGCAGCATGCGGCTTGGGTGGTTGCTGAGGCAAAAACCTGGGTGTGGGAGGAGTTCGGAGAGGCCATGTAAAACGACTTCCATACGGCTTTGGTCGGTGGGCGGGGTACATCGAAGACCTCCTCAATCCCACCGGCACTTCTTCCACTGAGGAAGCAGAGTCTGGGGACCTTGGGGCAGGCTCTCCAATCTCTGGTGCTGAGGTCACCGAGGTGATTAAAAAGCTCCTTAGTGGTAAGGCCCTGGGGGTGCATGAGATTCGCCCTTAAGGCTCTGGATGTTGTAGGGTTGTGTTGGTTAACGCGACTCTGCAGCATCGCGTGGATATCGGGGGCAGTTCCACTGGATTGGCAGACCAGGGTGGGGGTCCCTCTATTCAAAAAAGGGGACCGGAGAGTGTGTTCCAACTATAGGGGGGTCACACTTTTAAGCCTCCCTGGCAAGGTGTATTCGGGGGTTCTGGAGAGGAGGGTCCGTTGGATAGTCGAACGTTAGATTAAGCAAGAGCAGTGTGGTTTTCGTCCTGGCGGTGGAACACTGGACCAGCTCCACACCCTCAGCAGGGTCCTGGAGGGTTCATGGGAGTTCGCCCAACCAGTCTACATCTGCATTGTGGACTTGGAGAAGGCTTTTGACCGTGTCCCTCAGGGAATCTTGTGGGGGGTACTCCGGGAGTATGGGGTACCAGGCCCTTTAATACAGGCTGTTAGGTGCCTGTATGACCGGTGTCAGAGCTCGGTCCGCATTGCCGGCAGTAAGTCGGACTCGTTTCCGGTGAGGGTTGGACTCTGCCAAGGTTGCCCTTTGTCACCGATTCTGTTCATAACTTTTATGGACATAATTTTTAGGCGCAGCCAAGGTGTTGAGGGGATCCGTTTTGGTGGCCGTAGGATTGCATCTCTGCTTTTTGCGGATGATGTGGTCCTATTGGCTTCATCAGCTCATGATCTATAGCTCTCACTGGAGCAGTTTGCAGCCAAGTGTGAAGCAGCCAGGATGAGAATCAGTGCCTCCAAGTCCGAGGCCATGGTCATGAGCCGGAAAAAGGTAGAGTGCCTTCTCTGGGTCGGGGGGAAGGTCCTGCCTCAAGTGAAGGAGTTCAAGTATCATGGGGTCTTGATCACGAATGAGGGAAAAATGGAGCGGGAGATCGATAGACGAATTGGTGCCGCATCAGCAGTGATGCGGGCGCTGTACCGGTCTGTCATGGTGAAGACAGAGCTGAGTCAAAAAGCGAAGCTCTCGATTTACCGGTCAATCTACGTTCCTACCCTCGTCTATGGTAAGTTTTGAGTCATGACCGAAAGAATGAGATCATGGATACAAGTGGCCGAAATGAGTTTCCTCCGCAAGGTGTCTGGACTCTCCCTTAGAGATAGGGTCAGAAGCTTGATCATCCGGGAAGGACTCGGGGTAGAGCCGCTGCTTCTCCACGTCGAGAGGAGCCAGTTGAGGTGGCTCGGTCATCTGGTTAGGATGCCTCCTGGACGCCTCCCTGGTGAGGTGTTCCGGGCACGTCCCACCGGACGAGCTGGCCAAAGTGGTTGTGGAGAGGGAAGTCTGGGTCTCTCTGCTTAGAGTGCTGCCCCTGTGACCCGATCCCAGATAATTGAAAGACAATGGATGTATGGATGGATGGATGGATGGATGTATGGATGGATGGATGGATGGATGGATGGATGGATGGATGGATGGATGGATGGATGGATGGATGCTCTTTTTAAAAACGTCTTTTAGCATCTTGTGGTCTGCTTTCAGAGTAAGTTTGCTTTTGTGGCCACATGTAGGGCTATATGTCCTGCCCAAATGTAGCTATCAAAGTATGCCCCATTAGTTGACTGGATCAAGTTAGCATCATTAGACTTCTTTATGTTAAATTCTTTTTGCCTTTCATTTTTCAATCACATTTCACATTGTTTAGAAGGAAGCCAGTGCTGTCTTTTTATGTTTCCCATTCCCCGTTTAAGTGATGTGACACTTGAGTTTGTGTCAATAAAGTAAATAGTTCCTAGTGACAATATGCATTAATACTCAATAACAGCATTCTTATTAGACTTGATGGTCAAAGCTGGTGCAGTGACTAATGATACAAATAAAAACATGACATCCTGCCAGTGAGCAGCAGCTTTTTTGGGTTGTTCACCAGTGAGGTCATTGGTCTCTTAATGGTTTCCTGAGGGCTCAGAGCCTGACTTCTTTTGCCCCGGTTTAGACTTTTTCTTGAACATAAGCATGGCTTAGTCAATAGTTGAGGTCAGATGCAGAGCAAATAAAGCATGCATATTTATCCAGCAGTCTATGTACCCAATGCATAGCCACTGTTACATGTTAAAATCTCAGTTGGATGTTACATGTTAAAAAAATCAGATTTATTTAAAAGAACTCTGGATTGTAACCAGTTTTTATGAATTTAGTTAATTCTAGTGTTAAATCAAATGTTATTTTTAATGCAAGTTAACCAAACTGTGATTTGTTGTCTTGTATGAGATTACAAAATCACTTCATTGTGAGCAAAACAATAACTGTGATGACGTTTGCCGACTAAAACTCCAGTTGCTGGACAAATATGTCCTCAGTTTAACCACCTCACATCTGTATTTGTTATGCTCTGAATCACAGGTGGCCCAAAGCTGTCTTGATAAATAGCTACTGCGGGCAACTGTGCTGTATGCTCTCTGACACTATAGGTCACATAACCTTGTTGTCAGGACTAAGACTAATGCAATGTGAAGTGTCAAGTTATTATACTGAAACTAGACTGTGGAGCAGAACCTGAGCCACTGTGGTGATAGCAAGAAGAAACAAGGCAAGGTGAATGTAAAAAGGTCATAAAAGGAGATAGATACTGAGCAAATGAGAGGGTATGGAAGGCAAAATATTCAACACTAAGTGGATCTTGTTGGAGGTGAGAAGGGGCACTGAGGTTCCTGCTAGACAGCGTAAATCATAATTTGGTGCTCAGAATTGGAGCTATGCAAAACAGAACCCTGACTAGCGAGAGATACATAATACCAGGAAGGGAATGCGTTTGTTTATTTGCGAGGAAACTAAATAATGCAGTAATAACCCTCCTCATCATGTCTCTGGAGCAAATGCCTCAGCACCTGTCAAAAATGTGCAGTACGTTGTCTATTGAGAGAGCTGCAAGAAGAAAACATGTTATTATTACAAAGCCGGGTAAACTAAAGTAAGCGTCTGCAGATGGCAAAAACAAGCCACAGCTGTTAATACAGTGTGAAACATGAGATATGAAATATAAATGCAGCAGCCAGGGACTGAGAACAAACTGCATCAGACCGAAGGCTAATGACTTCCCATTACACCATGTAGCCTATAGCCATGCTGCACTGGAGGATGGAAAAATATTCTTTGAAAATAGTTGTGATTTCAAATAATTCCCTGAATCAAAGCAGCAGGGTTGTAAATTTTAGGTCTGAATAATTTTCACAATAATTTTGTGTTCTCTGCATAAAGTTAATTTACACAACACTATCTCTGCTAAGGTCTGAATGTTACGGAAATTATCTTATAAATTCAGTGAGGTGAAAACGTATATGCCCCTTCACAGAGTTCTTCTGCTTTTGCTTTTTTCACACTTAAATGTTTCAAGTCGTCAAATGAATTTTCAAATGAGACAAAGATTATCTGAGTACAGACAAAAAGCGATCTTACAATGAGGAGTTCAATTTCACTGGCCACAGGCAGACATGATTACTAAAAGAAAATAAAGTTTTGATGTTTTGGCAAGAAAAAAAAAGAATGAAAAAATAGGTTGTTTGTGTTTAAAAACTCTCCAATTTGATTTCAAGCATTTCTGCAAAGAGGAGTGGGCATATTTCCTGAACAATGATTTAAAAACATTCATTCCCAGTTATCCCTAATGCTTGATCGCCAAAGGTCGCACAACTAGTTATCAGGCTAAGCAGACAAATATTCATTCACATAGTGCCAGGTGAGTTTGGATAAATGTTTGACTTAACTGACAATATTATGTAAAAAGCTTCTGATATTAAAATTTGTTAATGGATCTGAAATACGTTGGTCTCACAAAAAACAAAGACACAGGAAATCGCTAAGTGGGCAAATACTTGTTCACAGCAATGTATGGTTTCTTGAGTTCCATAGATTTATAAAATGATTGATTATTTAGACATATTTCAAACCCTGAGCTTTAATGTTTCCATATGCAAAGCAAGAAGAAAAGTCTGTCTCTGCTTCCTTCTTGCTAAATGTTTATAATTACAGATTATCCACTGTTTTTATGTCTAAAAATAGAAAAGTACAAAACTGTTATTACAGTCTGAAGTTATTGCACTTCTAACAATTTCTAACATATTGTTTTTATACTGTAAGTCTTAAATCATTTATAATAATTTTGTAGTTGCACCCAAATATTGCTGTAGGGCTTTACACTAAGAAAAGTATCCATGAAACACCCATGCTTTTTACAGCCAATTTAATCCTAAATTTTGAAGTTTTAGTTTAATTGAATCCAAATTTTGGTCCAATAATTTAGACCATCTATTAACCTTTTCCAGCTTGTTTTGTCTTAGCAACACTTATAGCAATCTGCATTATGGGAGAGCTAAAATACACACCTAAGTATTACCTTAAGATTGTGTTGATTTCTTCAAACAAATCCATAAACATGCTAGTTATGGCTACACCTTTCCTGGGTTTGTTTTGTTATTATAACTAACTGAAGATTATAAATCAAAGCTATCTGTTTATTTTATAAACTTTTTACAGTTTTGACTGTGCAACAATGCCATTCATGGATGTAAATTCAACACATCACATGCAGTCTCTATCTTTGTCAAAAAGTTAGCACTTAGTCATAATTATGAAGTGAGTAATGGTTCATGCTTGAACACATTGATCCCTGCAACAACTCCATTAAGCCTCTCCATAGACGGATAAAGATTTATAGCTCCCAGATTAAAACCGAGCAACTCTGTTCAACCTTCCTGTTATCAGCTGAAAATCTTACTCTTCCTCGCCACCTGAATAACCTGCAGATTTGTCCCGGTGTTGAAAATATAGTTTCCTGTTAATTAGCTTAGGACAAATTATGTCAGTGTGACCTGTTAGCGCTTGTTGTGATTATGAATATGAATATATTATTTAATATTTAACATTAATACTTTAATATTTTATTAAATAATATTTCGGTCTATTAAGGGTTGTCCTGTGAATACCAGCCCAATAAGGCAATGTGTATTAGGATAAAATTGAAAGGGATGAGCCAAGCTCTGGCAAAACTCTGTACACACACAGAATGAATTCACACAATTTCTTAAAATAAAACAATTTATTAACAAAAATAAGTCAACTCAAAGTCAAACATATTTCAATGAAACTTTGCTATGCTAAAACAACACAACTAATTTACCTAGCAACATTAAAGAATAAGGAAGACTAATGGGCTATGTACAAGTTAATCAAAGATGGTTAGAAACCATGACAAAAAGAGTGATGCAATATTACCATTCAATGTTATCTGTGTTTGAGATATGTTTGAGAAGGATTATCTTAAAAAATCTGGAAATGAAGTTAAGTTAGTCTTGGAACTAACTTAGGCAATAATTGGTATACCTTCGAACAACCATTCACAATGTAAGATCAGGTAAAACATTGTTTTGATAAAATAACGTTTTAAAGAATGATTTGCTGAATAAAACCAACCTTCTGGATGACTAATTCTCAATGGTATATTTAAGGAAATATTTTAAATAAGAACCAAACCTTTTGGATTAACGGGTTAATGGTGTTTAGTTAGTTATCACGTTTAGTAAAATAATATTTAGGGAAATTTTATTTCCTAGACTGGAAACTAACAACCTTTCTGGGTAAATTATCTTCAGCTGACTCATAAAGAGGGCGAGCAGGTGTTCTTAGTTACAGTGGCCAGGGGGTGCAAAACACTTTTACAAGTACCGAAACAAATTTACATTTCAGAAAACAAATTTACATTTCAGAAAACAAATTTACATTTCAGAAAACAAATTTACATTTCAGAAAACACTTTTACATTCCAGAAAACAAATTTACATTTCAGAAAACAAATTTACATTTCAGAAAACAATTTAACAAGATGCGAAACAAATTTACATTTCAGAAAACAAATTTACATTTCAGAAAACAAATTTACATTTCAGAAAACAAATTTACATTTCAGAAAACAAATTTACATTTCAGAAAACAATTTAACAAGATGCGAAACAAATTTACATTTCAGAAAACAAATTTACATTTCAAAAAACATTTAACAAGATGCGAAACAAATTTACATTTCAGAAAACAAATTTACATTTCAGAAAACACTTTTACATTTCAGAAAACAAATTTACATTTCAGAAAACAATTTAACAAGATGCGAAACAAATTTACATTTCAGAAAACAAATTTACATTTCAGAAAACAAATTTACATTTCAGAAAACACTTTTACATTTCAGAAAACACTTTTACATTTCAGAAAACAAATTTACATTTCAGAAAACAATTTAACAAGATGCGAAACAAATTACCTTTCAGAAAACAAATTTACATTTCAGAAAACACTTTTACATTTCAGAAAACAAATTTACATTTCAGAAAACAATTTAACAAGATGCGAAACAAATTTACATTTCAGAAAACAAATTTACATTTCAGAAAACAAATTTACATTTCAGAAAACAAATTTACATTTCAGAAAACACTTTTACATTTCAGAAAACAAATTTACATTTCAGAAAACAATTTAACAAGATGCGAAACAAATTACCTTTCAGAAAACAAATTTACATTTCAGAAAACACTTTTACATTTCAGAAAACAAATTTACATTTCAGAAAACAAATTTACATTTCAGAAAATCAACCGGAAAGGGAATGTACCAACGCCGAGGCTGACCCGGAAGTCAGCCTCAGGGGCTGCATCCTTCGAAGGCCGTATTTGTAGGCCGATTACGTTACAGCGCGGCGACGAAGGCTGTCCCAATTCATGAATCATTCCGAGCAAATGCGGCCGACAAATGTGTCCTTATTTTGCCCGATTTGAAGGATGCGTTGTGAGTATCCTTCGCGGCCCATCATTTCCCATCATTCATTGCCGGTCGAAGCGGAGTGGTCAAGCAGGGGATGCCATGGCGGACCATAGCATCAAAAGCTGTGAGTAAATTGTGGAAAATTACACTTTCTGTGACACAAATTAACTTCTACAATGTTTTTAGTGCGGGAATATAACTATGTAGATGTGAAATATCTGCTTGATTTATCTAGACATCGCTGAATTTCAAACGTGCTCCGACGTGTTCGGAGTTTTCCATTCCATCCATTGAGGCAAGCTAGCCCGGTAGAGATCTAAGCTCCCGCTGGCAGTCATCACAGTAAACGTTTAACACAAGTGATTTCTAACAGTTTATGTTATTATTTTAATTGTTACTGAAAATCGATTTAATATTTCAGGTGATATTAAGGTTAACCAGAATAAATGGACAGTTTTATGTAATCCAACTGTATCGCTGGAGAGTGTGATTGAGAATAAATAAGCTTTTCAATATTAATTTTTAATGAAGAAATGTGCTATATGTTTTAAAAGTTTATTTATAATTCAGTTAGCATTATAATTTCTGATTCCAGGTACAATCCAGAGACAATCATGTTCAGGTAAAAAAGATGTTTGATTTAACTAGCCAATAAACAAAGAGATAGCAAGTTTATGGCTAATGTATGTCGACATATTTTATATATATATATATATACATATATATAAACAAAAACTTTAAATTTTAAGATAGATGGGAATTATAAAGTATTTGATCCCCTCTGGCTGTTCTTAGATAATTATATAATAATGCAGTCTTTTTGGTGTATTGGTATCTTCTTGCTTTGATCACTTAAAATATCCAGAAGTATGCCTTAAAAATAATGTGTTTTTCCATCTCCATTCTTCCCTTTCCTAGACCAGACCCCTTTACTGCAGGATCAACCTGAGTGTCCCAGTCCTGAAACGCTTCTTCAACCAGGAGGACACCAGGCCTGATTTTCAGCTGAGCAGGGAGTCTCTGGCAGTGCTGCTTAATCTTTTGCACCAGGACAGGTGACATGGATGGGGTGCTACTATTGAGATCTTGGTTTTTCTTTTCTGGCTGGCAAGTGGCACATCCTACAGAGTGGTCTGCAGAGTGTTTGGGATGCCTCGCTCTACTATCCATCGCATCTTCCACAGAGTTACAGAGGAGATCGTGGCTATTCGTCACCAGGTCATCTACCTTCTAAAGACCCCTGAGGACTTAAGGCAGTTGCAAGGCTGGCACGCCACAGAGCTTTTCTTAAAGCTGTGGGTGCAATTGACGGCTGCCATATCCACTTCAGGTGTCCAAGCAGCCTTGATGGTCAGTTCTACAGGATCAGGAAACTCTTCCCTTCCATAATCCTGCTGGCAGTTTCTGAGAGCCATTTTATTGACACGTATGTGGGCTGGCCTGGGTCAGTGCATGACTCTAGGGTGCTCCGCCACAGCCTGCTGTACAGTTTATCCTCCTCCAGGGCATTTTATCCTTGCTGATGGAGGGTACCCATGCCTCCAATATCCACTCCCCCTCATCACTCCCTACAAGAGGACAAGACAAGGTGTGGGAGCCCAGCGCTTTAACAGTATTTTTGGAATGATGAAAACCAGATTCAGGGCCATCTTCCTGCAAGCGCTGGAGGTGCATGACACCTTTGTACCTCACGTAAGTCTTGACCTAGATCCATTTATATATATACATTATACATAATATATACACATATATGCACCCTCTTTTAAATTGTTTTCAGGTCATAACAGCATGCGCCATCCTCCACAACATCTGCTTTGGTGCTGGGGATGTCATGGCCCCAGAGGATGACCCAGAGGAGGCTGTAGAAGAGGATGAGGGTGAGGTTTGGACTGAGGCAGTCAGCGTTGCTCTCTGGCGGTACCAGCTTTCAGCTGAGGTGTCTGCCCTGGAGGAGGTACCACCAGAACATGACTACTGTGTCAGCCAAGTATAATATTATAGATGTGATTAATGTTTGAGGGGTATAACTAATTGTAATATTTTGTGAGCACCATCTTCTAATTCTGCATATTTCTGTATTCCTGATTACATTCCTGATTAGTGATGTGGTCCAGCCAGTCCTTTAAACTTGATGATGACGTGGACAGCGGAGAGAGGCATCACAAACATCTGCAGACCACCTGTGTGATGCTTCGCTCACCATCCAGAAAGACTAACCACAGATCTCAGTTGCAGCTTCCCATCCAAGTCTCTGACCTTGTGAGAGATTTAGCCACATCGCCAGAGACTTTCTGTTCAGAAAGACATCTGCCTCTTTGTTCTGTTCAAGAGGTTTTTCCAGGAACTGGTCACTCAGGTTGATCCTGCTGTTGCCATTGTAAATACTTGTACATAGTTTTCTTTTATGCCTTTTGTCTTGTAATCTTGATCTGTTTGAATGTTTTCTTTCCCCATTCTGTTTAAAGTGCTGTTTGTATTTTTCATAATAAATTCTGTTTATAACTTTAAATGAAGTTGATGTATTGTTTGGTCAAATGTAAATAACATTAGTGACAAAACAATTTTGAAATTTATTAGAACACCTTAAAACTTTAAGAAACAATCTGAACAAAACTTAATATTTCTTATGTAGCATCTTATTTTGGTGCCATTCTTTGGAAAACAGTCGGTCCATTCTCTGTGCCCTCATGTCCTCCCTGATCAACTCCATCATCTCTGTCCCTCTTTCTTTTCTGACCCCTTCCTGCTGGCTCACTGTCTTCCTTCTCCATCTGGTTGCCCACCGCTCCGCTTGGCCCTGGAGTGTCCTCAGGGATGGAGGCAATTAGGACAGGAGGTGTTGTGGAAGACCTCTGTCCCAACACCTCATCCATAAAGACAAACCAGGGCCAAGTAGCAGCAGTGGGCTTTTCACTGACTCCCTCTCCTGACCCTGGATACTTACAATCCTAAAGTTAGATGGAATAAAAAAAAGAGTTGACTAAACAGAGAAACCAACAAGACTTTTAGAAATATTGTTTTTATTTGTGTGTGACATGAGAACTTCTGAACAAACTTTATATATATATTTTTTTTTTCATATTGTCCCACTTTGTTTTGTCCTGCAAAGGGGGTGACCTTCCCCTGTTGGTCCATCTTCTCCAGAATTGTCCTGAACCGAAAGACGTATGTTAATCACTGGATGGATATTTATGAAAGTTAGAAAGATAGGAGTTACTGAAACTGGACAGAAACTGACTGCAAAGAATGTTGTTATTGTACCTCAAAGCCATGGTGTCTGAGTTTTTAGCTCCAGTAAAAAGGTGGTGGTTCTCACCCCTGAGCTTAATAAACTGCCCCGTCTGCTCCTTTGTACCTAAACAAGAAAAACCATTTTGCTTAATATCAGTGTAAAACAAGTCTTTTTTTTATTTTACATTTGTCTTAATTTGAAGAAAATATTTCTATGCAAATGTCTAAAACAAGCTCTTTCAAACTTTTAGCTTCTTTACTGAGATTTACTTACATTTGGAGGTGTATTCCTCGTCGGGTTTACCTGGAATCAGAAATTATAATGCTAACTGAATTATAAATAAACTTTTAAAACATATAGCACATTTCTTCATTAAAAATTAATATTGAAAAGCTTATTTATTCTCAATCACACTCTCCAGCGATACAGTTGGATTACATAAAACTGTCAATTTATTCTGGTTAACCTTAATATCACCTGAAATGTTAAATCGATTTTCGGTAACACTTAAAATAATAACATAAACTGTTAGAAATCACTTGTGTTAAACGTTCACTGTGATGACTGCCAGCGGAAGCTTAGTGCCGATAGTCCGGTCAGATCTCTACCGGGCTAGCTCGCCTCACCGCCGGTAGGGCTGGCGAGGCGAGCCGGTTACTACGGTGGGAATGGAAAACTCCGAACACGTCGGAGCACGTTTGAAATTCAGCGATGTCTAGATAAATCAAGCAGATATTTCACATCTACATAGTTATATTCCCGCACTAAAAACATTGTAGAAGTTAATTTGTGTCACAGAAAGTGTAATTTTCCACAATTTACTCACAGCTTTTGTTGCTATGGTCCGCCATGGCTTCCCCTGCTTGACCAATCCGCTTCGACCCGCAATGAATGATGTGAAATGATGGGCCGCGAAGGATACTCACAACGCATCCTTCAAATCAGGCAAAATAAGGACACATTTGTCGGCAGCATTTGCTCGGAATGATTCATGAATTGGGACAGCCTTCGTCGCCGCGCTGTAACGTAATCGGCCTACAAATACGGCCTTCGAAGGATGCAGCCCCTGAGGCTGACTTCCGGGTCAGCCTCGGCATTGGTACATTCCCTTTCCGGTTGATTTTCTGAAATGTAAATTTGTTTTCTGAAATGTAAATTTGTTTTCTGAAATAGAAATTTGTTTTCTGAAATGTAAATTTGTTTTCTGAAATGTAAATTTGTTTCGCATCTTGTTAAATTGTTTTCTGAAATGTAAATTTGTTTTCTGAAATATAAATTTGTTTTCTGAAATGTAAATTTGTTTTCTGAAATGTAAATTTGTTTTGCATCTTGTTAAATTGTTTTCTGAAATGTAAATTTTTGTTTTCTGAAATGTAAAAGTGTTTTCTGAAATGTAAATTTGTTTTCTGAAATGTAAAAGTGTTTTCTGAAATGTAAATTTGTTTTCTGAAATGTAAATTTGTTTTGCATCTTGTTAAATTGTTTTCTGAAATGTAAATTTGTTTTCTGAAATGTAAAAGTGTTTTCTGAAATGTAAATTTGTTTTCTGAAATGTAAAAGTGTTTTCTGAAATGTAAAAGTGTTTTCTGAAATGTAAATTTGTTTTCTGAAATGTAAATTTGTTTCGCATCTTGTAAATTTGTTTTCTGAAATGTAAATTTGTTTCGCATCTTGTAAATTTGTTTTCTGAAATGTAAAAGTGTTTTCTGAAATGTAAATTTGTTTTCTGAAATGTGAATTTGTTTTCTGAAATGTAAATTTGTTTCGCATCTTGTAAATTTGTTTTCTGAAATGTAAATTTGTTTTCTGAAATGTAAATTTGTTTCGGTACTTGTAAAAGTGTTTTGCACCCCCCGGCCACCGTACTTAGTCGTTAGTGGTTGGAGCTAACAAAAGAAACTTATAGCTTGTCATCAGAATCAAATACATTCCTTAAAATACCACTAATAAAAGGGTTGAAATGTATAAGCGTGGACAGCGCGTTATGACCGATCTTCAGTGTTTAAAAACCACTCTTTAAATAAAGCTTGTCTTAACTTTAAAAACACAACACAGAACACACCATTAGCTGAGTTTCTCAACACAAATAAAGAGAAACGTCATTAAATGTACATTATTTAGATTATTTACCTCCAGGCGCGTTGTTAGACCTGGGCTTCCGGGGCCCGGATGTTTTCTGCATAGCCCAGGATAGAAGAAATTTAGAAATAAAGTTAATTATTTTCCATAATGTCATGATGAAAATTTAACATTCATATATTTTAGATTCATTGCACACTAACTGAAATATTTCAGGTCTTTTATTGTCTTAATATGGATGATTGTGGCATACAGCTCATGAAAACCCAAAATTCCTATCTCACAAAATTAGCATATTTCATCCGACCAATAAAAGAAAAGTGTTTTTAATACAAAAAACGTCAACCTTCAAATAATCATGTACAGTTATGCACTCAATACTTGGTCGGGAATCCTTTTGCAGAAATGACTGCTTCAATGCGGCGTGGCATGGAGGCAATCAGCCTGTGGCACTGCTGAGGTCTTATGGAGGCCCAGGATGCTTTGATAGCGGCCTTTAGCTCATCCAGAGTGTTGGGTCTTGAGTCACTCAACGTTCTCTTCACAATATCCCACAGATTCTCTATGGGGTTCAGGTCAGGAGAGTTGGCAGGCCAATTGAGCACAGTGATACCATGGTCAGTAAACCATTTACCAGTGGTTTTGGCATTGTGAGCAGGTGCCAGGTCGTGCTGAAAAATGAAATCTTCATCTCCATAAAGCTTTTCAGCAGATTGAAGCGTGAAGTGCTCCAAAATCTCCTGATAGCTAGCTGCATTGACCCTGCCCTTGATAAAACACAGTGGACCAACACCAGCAGCTGACATGGCACCCCAGACCATCACTGACTGTGGGTACTTGACACTGGACTTCTGGCATTTTGGCATTTCCTTCTCCCCAGTCTTCCTCCAGACTCTGGCACCTTGATTTCCGAATGACATGCAGAATTTGCTTTCATCCGAAAAAAGTACTTTGGACCACTGAGCAACAGTCCAGTGCTGCTTCTCTGTAGCCCAGGTCAGGCGCTTCTGCCGCTGTTTCTGCTTCAAAAGTGGCTTGACCTGGGGAATGCGGCATCTGTAGCCCATTTCCTGCACACGCCTGTGCACGGTGGCTCTGGATGTTTCTACTCCAGACTCAGTCCACTGCTTCCGCAAGTCCCCCAAGGTCTGGAATCGGCCCTTCTCCACAATCTTCCTCAGGGTCCGGTCACCTCTTCTCGTTGTGTAACGTTTTCTGCCACACTTTTTCCTTCCCACAGACTTCCCACTGAGGTGCCTTGATACAGCACTCTGGGAACAGCCTATTCGTTCAGAAATTTCTTTCTGTGTCTTACCCTCTTGCTTGAGGGTGTCAATAGTGGCCTTCTGGACAGCAATCAGGTCGGCAGTCTTACCCATGATTGGGGTTTTGAGAGATGAACCAGGCTGGGAGTTTTAAAGGCCTCAGGAATCTTTTGCAGGTGTTTAGAGTTAACTCGTTGATTCAGATGATTAGGTTCATAGCTCGTTTAGAGACCCTTTTAATGATATGCTAATTTTGTGAGATAGGAATTTTGGGTTTTCATGAGCTGTATGCCAAAATCATCTGTATTAAGACAATAAAAGATCTGAAATATTTCAGTTAGTGTGCAATGAATCTAAAATATATGAATGTTAAATTTTCATCATGACATTATGGAAAATAATGAACTTTATCACAATATGCTAATATTTTGAGAAGGACCTGTATTAAAAAGATGCAGCCTCAAAATGATATTGGACTTCACATTTTTATTTAAAAACAATCAGATTTTTTCAATTGTGTTCCATATAATCACGTCCCGCTCCACCTAACCTGAAACTGAGTTAAAAGGAGAAGACAAAAAATAGTTATTTGTGCACTCGCAGCACCACAAATGCGCAACTACGCGCACAGCCAGAACAGCAGTTCACTCCAGGTCGACCTGCCTCCTTCATTACCTGAAAAGTTACACTGAGCGGCTCGAACAGGGTTAATTTCAGAGCAACCACGGAGCCAACCGAAGAGAGGGAGCCAGGTGGGTGTGTGTGTTCAGGAACAGGTGGACACCGAGCGGTATAACCTAGACGAAGATAACGGTAAAATCTGATTGCTGACTCGGAAAGAGCTAATTGTAAGTTACAGCTAATCACTTATTTATCCAGCAAGACATGAGGTGGAGGTTCACTCTAATGAGCATCATCAGGGTCATGATGAAGAACTTTCACCTGAGCTACAGGTGAAGTTAAATGATCTGTGATAGAAAACAGCAGCAACCTTCTCTGTGACCTTCTAGCTGGATTTGCATCATAATGTGAAAATATCTGGTCCTTTAATTCAGTCAAAGTAAAAGCATTTAATCCTAACGTAGCTGAACACATTAAAAGTCCTTTAGATCAACACATTGATTTAAGACTGGCAGCAAGTCTTAAAGTCTAGTTCTACATGTAGACAGAAAATAGTGTTGCTCAATAAACCAGGAAAATATCTCCTGGTTCCAGTAAGATGTAGCAGAAAGAGCAAAAGTAAACCTCCCTCTTTTCTTTCATATCTTCTGTGTTGATTCTGAACATAAAGCTCTGGCCTTAAAGATGCAGTATAATTAAGAAATAAATCATAGCAATTAATCACAGGTGGACCATTGATTAGTTAACTATTTTATTTTTCTGAATTACTCATGTAATATTATATAAACTAAACTCATTAAACAAGCATACAGTTTTACTGAAGGTAAGACATACATACCATATGTATACAGTTATTAATAACTGTAATATTAGTACTGATAAGGTCCAAGATGAGGCTCTATGCTTTATTTTAAACACCACAACTTAACAACCTTTCCTCTCAAAGTGTTTAATAGTAAGAACTGCACTAATGTCTCACATGCTCAGTGCAGAACAAAAGACTGGGTTGTAAAATGTTTCATTTATTATTTTTGGCAGGACAAATTTCTTCAGAAGTGGAAGGAAGGACTGAAAAGATGTAAAAGAGAACAGGTTAATAAAAGAAGGAACAATTTTGCTTAAATGTTTTGAAAGCTTTTGGCATAATAAAATAAACGTGTTTTAGGATTTTACCATTTGACTAAGATTTCAGAAAATCAACTTTGTACTACTTTCTTTTTTTGAAATATAAGAATAAAGACAATGGAGCCTCAGGAGTGGAACACTTTGATGAGAATGTAACGTTTAAAAAAAGGTAATTTATGTAGATGACAAAAGAAGCACATTTAACTTGCCCAAAGTAAACATCTCTGAGTTTAAGAAAAACCTGTCAGCAAAAATTCAGATTAAGTTATTTTCTAAATACCTCAACATGTGTCATTATTTGCTTCAGAAAAATGGTTTTTCGTCAGGCCTAAACTCTGTTTCTCCTTGTCCTTCAATCAGCTTCTAAAAAAAAAAAATAAAAAGTGAAATTATTGCAAACCTTTTTTGTTTGATTCACAATCATTTACATTCAGTCTAAAACCAGCCGAGACAGAGAACTCGTACAATATGTCCTATGTTATTTTAATTTCAAATTACCTATAAATTGTCTTATTGATATCTAAATATTTTGGATTTGGGCTAAAGCCCCCAATGTTTTGAGACCCTAAAAACGCCCCTGTTTACCTCTAAACTAATCTTCTCTGCCCAAACACTACCTTTTACGTGAACCGTGCTGAGGAGAAGTTGTCCTGGGCATTGAGGAAACATCCACGTGTGGGTAAACAAAGGGTTAGCTTGCAGCTAACCTCCGTAGCTGTGGGGAAGGGCTTTTAGCTGGCCCTGCTGAACCATACGATAAAGGCACAATGCGGGGCTGTGCTGGAAGTAGGTTACTGTAATTTATTTTGAAACTTCCAGAAAATATCAAACTGGCCTTTAAATGTTGTAGTCCATGGCTGGACCTAACACGCTTAGCATGCTTTCTTCAGGGATCAAAAAAAAAGATTTGATTTTTGTGTACCTGGCAAGTCAGTTACCCCTCCTGGTGAATCAAAATACAAGTATTTCATTTTTAGTCAACAGCCAATTTCTCTGTGCAGTTCTGCTTCTATAGGCCCCCAGTTGTATCATTAAAAACTGCGTAGCTCCTTAGAAGACAAGGCACACCATATAGGTAACACTCAGAAGTATTATGATCCTATTTTTATTGGATGATGTGAACAGAAAGAAGCAAACTATTTTAGCTGCTGATTCTTGATGCTCTATGACAGCTCTAACCTCTGTGTAAACTCATCAAGACCTAAAACCATTCAGTGAAATAACTTGTTTAAAGCAGCAGCAGTGACTAGATCATCCATTAAGACTTATCCAGGTTGCAAACTTCAAATACATTTCTGACTTCCTTTAGTAGCACGTCCAGGATATTTCAAGAGGGTTTTGGTAATCTTTATAAGCATGTTGCCATTCTGTTTGAATTACTACAGAGAAATATGACATATTACATTTTGCAGACCATTTATGTTTCAGACAACACAATAAATAAAAACATCATGTAGTCATCATGTATGTACCTTCATCTTTCCAAGACCTGAAAAAAGCTTCTCTTTGTTCTCAGATGTCAGGGTATACATCTAAGCAAAGAAAAATAGAAAGGGTGAAATATAAATGAAATCTTTATACAGTATGCATATTATACAGGGACTGTGTACCTTTTTATACATACTATCCATATTTTAAATCTATAAACTATAGATGCATGTTTATATTTCTGTATACATTCATTGTAAAATAAGCACACCCTTGTTAAATTCTAGACTTCTACTTATTTATACATGTCTACATTGAAAAAGCTAAATTTATGAATTTGGGCTGATTTTAATCAACATTTCTAAGTAGAAATTGTTTAGGTTTAACAATTAAAAACACTAAGGTATATTAATTAAATTCTGACTTATTGTTAAGTTACATTTGTTGATCAGGGGCCTCATGTACAAAAGAGTGAGCAGTTTTCATAAAAAACTTTGCGGGAGGGAGAAATTCTGAAACTTGTGCCGCACAAAAAACTTCAGATGTACGAAACCGTGCACGTGGAGATACTGTGTCTACATACCATGAGGTACTTGAGATGTGAATTACAGCAAACCAACAACTTCTTGAATGACAGCAGTGACTCAAACCTGACTGAAAAATAAAACATTTGTCGGCTAGAACCCATTTAGTTAAACAAAGTCTGCATCAAAATGAAAAGCCACTGTCTAGCTGCTGCATTGAGCTCAATAACAGCTCAATGCTGATCATTGTAATGATGTGACTATGCCCCCTATAATTTTATTAAAAAGACTGTTACCACACACACTATGTGAAGTACTTTAAATCTTTAAAATCATTCAGGACTTTGCATATGACTTTACCCGACCTGTCTGTCAGCTCCCTCTGAAAGGACCACAGCGTAGTGAGAACTTGAACTGGAACCGGAGACTCACGGTTTCTCCTATTCCTTGTGTAACACTGAGGCCAGCTCCCTGCAAAACTCCTTGGCAATCTAAACCGGCTTATAAGCCATACATCATCATGTGCCAGCAGATCAATATTATCTTTGAAAAATACACTACCTCCCACTTCTTCCCTCGGGGATATCCTCCAGCTGTGCCAAAGCTGCCATAGTTCCACAATTACGCACAATTTTACGCAGCTATTTGTGGACATGTGTGATTGTCTACAACTTGTCCACTGTGGGAATCATCTAACCTGATTTGTTAGGAATTAATCTGCTGATCCAACATCGTTGTATTCTCAGTGAGAATGAAAGTGCCCCTTAGATGATTCACATGCATTTTATGCTCCTCAGAGCACAGACCGATGTGCATTTACATCTGCATGTAACAAAAACAGAAGACGTTTTACAGTTAACATCCAACTGAGGTTGTTTCCATCATTTTCAGAGATGTGTTATGTTATTGTATGAGGCTAATGCTCAGGTTTAAACCATAAAAGCTCAAAATCATGAAAAACATCAGGTTTGATGCTTCATGAATTAAATAAAACTGAACAGAGTCTTTAGTGTATTTATGGGAGTTTTGTTCTCTGTGGTTTGTCATTGTCGACTGAAAAGGTTTGTGTAGCCACTGCACATTTTCACTGCAGGTCAAAAGTTCGCATATAAGCCTGTTCCTTAACAATTGCAGCTAAAATGCAGCAACAGCCTATCAAGAGCTAAGTTTCCTTAGGGACTCCAACACTGATCATTAAAAAACCTTTACAATGACCCAGGTCTGATCCCAGGTATCAGCTTGGGATTCTGACATCTCTAGTGACCTGTGTTTATAATTTGTAAAATAAACAGATCATAGTGTTTCATAGATTATATTTCTTCAGATATATACACCATGATGGACATAACTGAATGATAACAAATACACATTTATTATAAATATCTTGCAATTTATTAACTGACCTCCAATGACTGCTGGAGATAGGCGCAGGGTTACAAGGAGGCTTCCCTGGTATAGACAATGTGCAACATTTGTCATAGGGCTTCTATTTATTAATTTATTTAACATATTTAATTTATTTATTTCTTAATTTCTAGAACTGTGAAACATACTCCATTATTTAATATCTGAACATGCCAAACTCTTGCCATACATACAATGTATTGTACACAAGAAACTAAAGTTACAATTCCATTTGTCTAAAACTAAAAATATGAAAATATCTGGTTTGACTTCAAAAGTCAATAACTGAAGAAAAAATATGTTTGTACTGTCTGTTAGGTGTCCTAAGTGAAACAAGCCCTAGGCTGCTGCAATGTACAGTCATATTAAATAAATAGGAATATGCATTCCAATGAGGCTCAATGGTCAGCTTAAAGGTACCTTTTCAAAATAACGACCTTTAAGCTGGTATTAAACACACTTTTCATTGAGATCACATTTCTGTATTAAAATCTTTTCTTATGGTGTGATGTAATATTCTAAGTTTAAATGGCATGTTTTCATTAGCTGTGACAGAAAAATCCTCATAATTAACTGAAATAAATGCTTGACAACAGTCTGTATGCAATGAATCTATATATTGTGTTTCACTTGGTGAATTGAGTTATTAAAATAAATAAACATTATATTCCTATTTATTGAATTGGTTACAGGTTAACACAGAGATACACAGGACAGACCAACCTAACCCTAACCATGCACACACACACACACTCTTGCCTAAGGGCAATTTTGAGAGACCAATTATCCTAACCTAGTCATGGTTTTGCACTGTGTGAGTAAGCCTAAGAACATGGAGGAAAACCACAGGGAAAACATTCATACTCCATGCAGAAAGACCCCAGACTGGATTTGAACCTGGACATTCTTGCAAGACAACGTTGCTAACTACTGTCCCACCATAAATCTCTATAGTAAGACCTTTACATTAAAAAAAGCAACTTTACTCTGCTTTGTAAATTGTGCAGTTTAGTCAATGATGATGAACTTTGCCTATTTATGACAACTTTATAAAATTAAACCAAGAAGCTTAAAATGCCTTAAATAAAATTAAACCAAGAAGCTTAAAATGCCTTCAATAAAAAGCCTTAAATAAAAAGCAATCAATATATGTGTGCAAGACACCAGGATTAGGCAGTGAAATAATTGTAGCTCTCTTGCTTTCTTCCATTTTCTGTGTTTTCCTCCTTGGTGTCAGGAAATTTGAGCAGCACAAAGGCAGAGCTTGTTGACATGTGTCTGCTAAAAGGTAAGGCAAACATCTGCTTCCTGTCACAAGCTTCAACCTGCCTGTTTCTTTTTTTTTTTTTGGCCAAGTAGCAGCGATGGGAAAGCACCTCTCAGTTCAGAGATGACACTACTTTGGATCTCCCAGCACCAGAATGAGTGAATAGCTTGAAATGGAATTGAAAATGATCTCCAGGAGATGTAAAGGGAGTTAGGATCAAATGTTAATTAACTCTGTTTAACTCTACTGTTTTCAGCTCAAAGGCCACCCAGGACCTAATCTCTTTCTGTGGAAGTCAGTGGAGCTGGACAGATAAGTGCAGGGAGTCTATGGTACATTGTACCTCTTCTCAGTAAATCATACTATTTTTTGAATTTCCTGTGCCTGGCTAAATGCACATCTCTCTAATCAGTCTCCAATAGAATGATAGTTATTTTTAATGGTTAGGCATTAGCAAGTAACCCAAATATTTTTCCCATATACTATATATTGTTATAATGCAACATTTTGGCAAAGAAAATGGTAAAAGCCTTTTAAATACACAAGCATCATTCTGTTGCTTTTCTGATTTATCATAGTTGAAATCAACATACTTCTCTTTTTTCTTTAAATGCATAATTTCCCATTTTGTACTGGAATTCTAATTTCCCCTCGGGGATCAATAAAGTATCTTTGAATTGAATTGAATTGAATTTTAGACAACAGCTGAAGCTGACACCAAACTCAGGATTTTATTAATCAGATGTTTTTACTTGTCTTTAAATGTTTGAATTGATAATGTTATTTTACTGGCTAATGATAAATTCCCTTTCTGCTACTCTCTTTTTAATTAAAAGTCATAAAGGACCAAGTCTTGTATTATAATAAACATTTAAATAACATTATTTGATCTATTGACTATAAAAAATGCAACTGAAGCCTCCTGTATTCAGACAAACGTTCAGGTAGATTCATAGCTTTCATGTTTTCTGCACTTCTTTATGTTTTAATTTTATCTCAAATGTTTTATTCTTTATTAATTTTCATGTTGTCTTGAATCGTTTGACTTTGATGGTTTACATTTTTTTATTGTAAAATAATTTATCTTTGAAAAATGCAAAATAAATAAACTTGACTTAATTAGGCTACTTAGTTAACTCACTTTTCTTTCTTACAGGTGAATCTCAATACTGTGATTTTTTTAAGCTTTTATTTTTAGCCGTTAACTTTGCTGATTGTGGTTTTCAACCAATGAAAACCCAAAATGTTTTTGAAAAAAAAAAAAAAAAACAGAATTACATTAGAGCAATAAAAATGTATTGTCAAAAACTGTCGGGGTTGGAGATCTCTGTGTCTTGTATTGTTTGTGTTTGGTTTTCTAGAGGGCGCAGGAGAGCATGAGCGGTGAGACAGGTGTGTTCCATTCACCAATGATGAGTCCTGGAGTATTTAAGCAGGAGGCAGCCAGCATGTCAGCGCTCGAGTGTTAGCCTTGAGTGGTAGTTACTCAAGCCGACCTTAGAGCCACTTCTTGTATTACTTGCTTCGACTTATGTTAACCTATTTCTGTCTTTTCTAGTAACTGTGTCGGTGACTACCTGGATGTTGTCCAGGCCGGCCACCGACGGACTTTGCCTATGGAGACCTCGTTCCAAGTTTCCCACGGATTAATCAACTAACAAGCGTCTCGCTAACGCTGTACTACTGGGTTTACTCCTGCTGGCTATTTCCTGGCTTCGACCTCCGATCCTACCTCTACGAAACCTGTCCACCCTCCACCGCTCCTCTGGTGCCCTCACACAATCCTCCAAACACTGTTATCGACCAAGGAACTAAGTATCTTTGCAAAACTCGCCTCTATAGTTCCACGCTGTTTCCTCCGGCTCAACTCGCTCTCCTCCTGGCGATTTGTCAACAACGAACTAGTAAGAGACAGTACACTATTAGTTTTCTATTTAGCTACCGTCTTTACTTACCTTGTGCTTCCTTTCTTACAGCTTTGCCTACTTTGTCAAGACCGTGCTTGTTCCTGGTGATTTCAATAAATCTGTTAAACACTTCCTGGTTTCCCTTGAGCGTTTACTGCATGTTGGTCAGATCAATCCGTAAAACTATGACAGAACCCTCGAGCCAACCCGACCCAGCAGAAACGCTCAGGGGAGTCCTTTCAGATCATACTCACCTCATTCAGACCCATGACTCCACTTTACGTTCTCTCGCCGAACAACAAAGGTTATCCAATATACAGCTTGAACAGTTAACCGCCATGTTCCAACCCTCCTTGAACAGTTCCACCGCCCTGCTTGTCGAGGTTGCTGCAGCAGTCCCAGTCACTCAACGACTTCCTTTAGTCCGTGACGTCGTTTCTCATTGTCCGGAAAAGTATTCCGGTGAGTCAGCCGAGTCTAAGGGTTTTCTAATGCAATGCACTTTAGTGTTTAATCGCTCACCCCATTCTTTTCCTCATGATAACTGCAAGATTTCTTATATTCTAGGCCTTTTGACTGGGAGAGTTTTGAGGTGGGCTGCGTCCCATTTTCCCAGTTGTGCTCAGTTTGGTTGTTTTGTTTCTGATTTTGAAGAAGAATTTAGATTAACCTTTTCTTTCGATTCAGATTTTGTGGCTTCTTTCCTTCTAGTAGACTTTATCCCATTTCTCAACACGAACAACAGTCTATGGAGATGTATATTAACAAGTCCCTCTCTGCGGGTTTAATTCAGCCCTCCTCCTCACCCTTGGGCGCAGGTTTATTTTTTGTTAAGAAGAAAGATGGTTCTTTACAACCATGCATTGACTACAGGGGATTAAACAACATCACCATTAAGAATAGTTACCCTCTTCCACTGCTTTCCTCTGCTTTCGAGCCTGTACGTGAGGCCACGGTTTTCACGTAACTAGACCTTAGGAATGCTTACCATTTAGTTAGGATCCGCCAGGGGGATGAGTGGAAAACAGCTTTCAAGACTCCACTTGGACACTTCGAATACTTGGTCATGCCTTTTGGACTCTGCAACGCACCAACTGTATTCCAGGCTCTCAATAATGATGTACTCAGAGACTTCTTAAACATTTTTGTTTTTGTTTATCTGGACAATATTTTGATTTATTCCAGGGATGAAGAGGAACACCAGCACCATGTCCGTCTGGTACTACAAAGACTCCTTGAAAACCGATTGTTTGTGAAGGCCGAGAAATGTGTGTCACCAATCTTCAGTAACTTTTTTGGGTTTTATCCTTGAGGGTGGACAGGTCCGCGTTGACCCAGAGAAGGCCGAGAAATGTGATTGTCACCAATCTTCAGTAACTTTTTTGGGTTTTATCCTTGAGGGTGGACAGGTCCGCGTTAACCCAGAGAAGGTCGGAGCAGTTCTGGAATGGGCCGTTCCCGACTCAAGGAAGCAGTTGCAAAGGTTCCTTGGTTTCACCAACTTCTACCGCAGATTTATCTGAAACTACAGCCAGACGCCGGCACCTTAGACGGCGTTGACCTCTACCAAGACCAGTTTCCATTGGACGCCTGCTGCTGATCAGGCCTTCAAGAGTCTTCAGGAGAAGTTCGTTCAGGCTCGCATCTTGATTTACCCAGATTCTTCCAGGGAGTTCGTGCTGGAGGTCGATGCTTCAGACTCTGGAGTGGGAGCTGTACTCTCCCAATGATCGAATGATGATAGTAAACGTTATCCGTGCGGTTTCTTTTCGCATCGGCTTACTTAAACTGAACGTAACTATGATGTAGGTGATAGAGAACTGTTAGCAATTAAGCTGGCTTTAGAGGAGTGGAGACGTTGGTTGGAGGGGGCTACTTATCCCATTCTAGTCTGGACTGACCACAAGAACCTAGCTTATTTGCAAACAGCTAAGAGACTGAACCCTAGACAGGCACGCTGGTCACTTCTTTTTTCTCGTTTTAACCTGTCCATCTCTTTCAGACTGGGGAGCAAAAACGCAAAGCCTGATGCTCTCTCCCGACAGTACGCACCAGATGATTCTGAAAGGGTTCCTGAGCCCATTGTCCCACCCACCTGGACCATTGGGACTGTCTCCTGGGAGAACGAGGAACAAGTAAATCGTGCTCTGAGAACAGAGCCTGACCCTGGAACAGGTCCTAAGAACAGAACTTTTGTCCCAGCCTCGGTGAGAGCACGGGTTATCCAATGGTTCCACACTGCTAAGTTTGCCATGCACCCGGGAATAAGTAGAACCATTGCATTAATTAGTAGACGCTTTTGTTGGCTTTCTCTGCACCAGGATGTCGTGGAATGGGTTCTCGCCTGCACGGTTTGTTCGAGGAATAAGAGTAGTAACCAACCACCGTCCGGATTACTCCAACTCCTGAACATCTCAAGCGCCCCTGGTCGCATATAGCTTTGGTATTTGTAACCAGGTTACCTTCATCCAGAGGCATGACAGTTATTTTGACTATTATAGATCATTTTTCTAAGGCTTGTCACCTCGTGCCGTTGAAGAAACTTCCCTCGGTTTCCAGGCAGCTCAGCTTCTCATTAAGCATGTTATGCGGCTGCACGGTATACCCCGAGATATTTTGTCTGACCAAGGGCCCCAGTTTGTCTCTCAAGTTTGGCGCCAGTTTTGCTCCGCTTTAGGAGCCCAGGTCTCGCTTACCTCAGGTTACCACCCCCAGTCTAACGGGCTGGCTGAGAGACTCAACCAGCAACTCGAGTCCACGCTCAGGTGCGTTATCACCTCCTCTCCGTTAGACTGGACTGAGCATCTTAACTGGGTAGAATACGCCATAAATTCACAGGTCTCGTCTGCTACAGGTGTTTCCCCATTCGAAGCCTCTTTAGGGTCTTAGCCGCCCCTATTTGCAGCGGATGAGCATGACGTAGCCGTTACCTCAGTCCGTAACCATGTTCGCTGGTGCACGCTTATTTGGAGAAGGACTGTTGAAGCGCTCCAACGCACCACTGCCCAGAACAAACGTATCACCAACCGTAAGAGGCGTCCCGCTCTGGTTTACCAACCAGGACAGATGGTCTAGTTGTCCTCTCAGGACATCCCAATGAAGGCGATATCCAAGAAGTTGTCTCCTCGGTTTATTGGCCCTTATGTCATTGTGTCCGTCATTGGTCCTTCAGCCGTTTGCCTTCGGTTACCTTCCTCCTTACGTGTTCACCCTACCTTTTATGTATCTCAGATTAAGCCGGTCATTGACAACAGTTTGAACAATCTTAATCGTATTTTCATTCACAATAAACGACCATTAAATGTACATTTATGCTCTGTGTTAAAATTAAAGCATTTATGGGGTCCCCATGAGTAGAGATGGGAACTCTGGCTCCCATGACAGTTTCTTTAGACTTAGCTCAAACCAGTGTTTCATAAACCATGCAACCACTTGGTCACCAGTATTAGCATTGATCACCATCCTCAGTAGCAACATTGAACAAACCACATTAATTGTAACAGCTGCTTCACTCATGCTGTTGCAGTGCTGGCATAGTCAGCTATGCCCTAAGCAGTGGCTTGGTTCATATATGCCTTGGGCCGGCAATGACAACATCAAGAGGGTCCATTGCTAAATGAGAATATCAAAAGAAAGTTAAGTTGAAGGAAACACTAGGATAGAAAAGATGCACAAGCAACAGGGAAAATCAAAGACTTGAGGGTAATGTGAAGCAAAGCCCATTGAAGAGTTAGGGGGAGATTCGCATGGTGTGAACTGCAGTTGGAGTCAGTGATTCAAAAGCCACCACACACAGTTGTATCCAGAGCATTGACAACAGTTGTCGCATTCTTTGTGTGAAGCCGCTCCAGAAACCAAAACAACATGAGATGCATCTTATCTACACTAAGGATGAAGGTTCAGACTGTTGCTCAGTGGTCCAAAGTCCTTTTGAGGCTGTGGTCATCCTTGTTACTTGTGCAACTTTTCCCATCATTGGTTTTTCCTCCACTCAACTTCCCATTGATATACTAAGGAATAACACTTTGAACAGCCAGCTTCTTCTGCGATGACCTTTGGTGTTTTGTTCTCCTTGTGCTGGGGTGTCAGTAACTCATCTGGACAGTCTTCCTGATGAGTATGTAGGGCATAATGTGATAATTGCAACACATTTCTAACTGGATTTGGGTTGTGTATTAGCTCTAAGTCATATTCAACAAAATTATGAGAAATACTTGCTTTATATATATCACTCTGTGTGTAATGATTCTGTTACATATGTTTCACCTTACTGAAATAAATTAACTTTTTGATGACATTCTTATTTATTGAGATTTATTGAGATGGTCTTGTATGTAGACGAATATGTGGAAAATGTTCAAAGTAATGAGAGAATTGTAAACACAGAAACAATAGAAGTATAGGCTGCTCCTAAACTGAACTGATCTAACTATTCTGAGGTGGATTTGCTGATGCACAATTTAAAAATATACTGGCAGAAATCATCAGAAAAACTCATTAGAGAACAGTGGTTTTATTTTTTTATTTACTTATTTTCTGAAATAAGCTTCTACACAAAAATTATTGCTGGAATATTCTTGTCATATTAAGTTATGTTAAAGAAAAGTACAGTCTGAGGATTGTGCATTTTCTTGTGATGTTGCAATCTTTGATCACTGATCAAAGCAGCAACATTTTGTCACAGACTCCTCCCAGACTTATTTATTCCCGTCTCTGAAAATCATTTTACTTAAGCGTTACAGAATGCATTAATGGTTCCACGACTTTCAAGCGTTGCCTCTGGTTTGGTGACGTTGTTTAAATGCCCACAAATGGAATCATATGCTGCAAGAAAAACAAAAACAATATGCCTGATCGTGAACTTTTTGTTTAAACCTCATAGCAGTCTAATCCTCTTTTAGTGGGAGGCAATTACAACATTTCACATTTTCATATAAACAATCACGCTATTGAAATGTGGTGTAACATGGGTCTGTGAACAATACACTATGAGCAATAAATCAAACCATGGCAAAAATTACATTATATTTAATCTAATATGAACCCTACCTTAATAATATAAATGATATCTTTCTCTAATTTAATTGGCACTAGCTTGGTGCATATTGCTAATATAATTCTGAATTTCCATATTTAATGATGCATGCTTTTCACTGTGAATTTTACTTAGAAAATGTCGTCCCTAATGAACCTTACAAAAACCTCTAATGGGCATAATCTAAGCAAATGTAACTTCTTTATTCAAAAAGGTTCTAAGAGCAATTCTGCACATTATACTGCCTAAAACCCAGGAGTCGAAATTGTAGGGTAGCGAATGTATTTATTATTAAAGGCAAAATAAGCAAACAGGCAGCAATGCAGCCAGCTCTGTTTAAATGTACATTTTTTTTTTTTATTCCTGAATTATCAAGATAAAGAAATATGCAACCTGGTTCCTAGCCGAAATGTATTAAATTTATAATAAATACATGCATTAAAAACATATTGACTATAAAGTTCAAGAAGGTAATAAAAAAAAACAACCTTTTTGTGTATTTCAAAAGCAGCAGAAAATTCCTGTTTAAACTGCCTTGTGGAAAATGCAGCTGGTGATTTGAAGAACAGATGTGTAAAAATTCAGGATAAAGATATGATTTCAAGAGAAAGGTGTTCAATGAAGTTCTGCACTGGTTGAGTGGACAAATGTGCTCTCCCGGGAAACCGTCTGTGCATTGCGCTTGAATTAAACTTGTGCTGTTACATCTTTTTTCTGCCCCCCCATCATATGTTAAGATGAAGCCATGTGTGTATTTACATGTTGCTCATGGCAAGAGGTAGCCTTCTATTTGCAACAGTGGATTTTTTTTTTATGCTGCCAAAGATCCAAGAAGGTCCAATAATAAGTGACACAAACACGGGACCCAAGCTGAGAAGCGGAAGAGACGGGAATGGAGAACTCTGCTGTGAAAATGAGAATAAATGGATGTCAATTTCCATGTGGAATTGCTAACCAATGATCCATTAAGCCAGCCTTTTCACAACAGACAGACAAAATAGCCTGATCTAGAAGTGTCTGACATTTCAGTAAAGTCCACTAACTATGTCAGCTAATGGTAGCTCCTATCAGATCTTCATCCTTTCTATGCACAAAGCCTCCTCATTCAGTGCCTGTACGTATTATAACCCTTGAAATGTTCTGTCTTTGTCCTGTTACAACCATAAACTTTAAGAGAGCCTAACATAATAATAATAGCCCATAACTGTGAAGTGGAGGAAAATGATGCATGGGTTTCATTTTTGTTTTCAAAAATATAAATCTGAAAAGTGTGATGTACATTTGCATTGAGCTTCCCTCAGTCAATACTTTGTAGAACCATTAAATCTTGCTCAGTCAGACTGAATTTTGTGCATCTGTGACCATACATTTTCAAGTCTTGCCACTGATTCTCAATTGGATTAAGGTCTAGACTTTGACTAGGCCATTCTAAACTTTGCTATAATGTAAAACATTCAATTTTAGCTATTGCTGTCTATATGCTGGTTAAGGAAACCTCTACCAAGGTCTGGCACATTTTCTGCCAGGATTGTACTGTATTTAGCTTCACCTCTTTCCATTAAGTCTGAACAGCGTCCTGCTGAAGAAAAGCATCCCCAAAGCATACTGCTGCAAACACCATGTTTAGACCATGGGGATATGTTCAGGCCGTGTGGCATTAGTTTTTCACATGTTGCTGTGTCCTCCAAATGGCTTGTGATAAACAGTGGCTTTACTTTTGCATCTCTTCCATAATGGCCAGATTTATGGAGCATGCAAGCCTATAGTAGGTTTCTATCACTGGATTGTATTTAGGGAAATAAGATAATAGGGTATAGACTACAAGCACGTCACACATTACATATTTTCTTTGTGAAAACTTTTGAAAATCATGTACCATTTTGTGTCACTTTGCCTTAATGCTCTAACATTGTGTTGGTCTATGACATAAAATCCCAATAAAATCATTTCCTTTCTGACTTTAACATAAAATGTGAAAAAGCTAAAAAGTATGAAGAGCTTCACAAGGTTCTGTACATGATTAATATGTGATAAAATGGCCTGAAATTATATGTGATTCATTTATTTGTTTTGCCCCTACAATTATCAAACAAAAGGCATTGTTTTGACATTGAAAAGATAAAGAAGCATGTTAACTTATTTCCTTTGTCATTATCACTCCCTACAGTTTTTTTTGTGTTTTTGAAGGCGGTTTATAATTCAAAAATAAAAATAAATAAAGTCAACCTCTCCTGCTTATGCAACAAACAAACAGAAATTCCTCGGTGTCATGAAAGCAAAAAGGTTTATTCATGTTTGAAATTACACAACTACCACAAGGAAGACTTTTCTGTCCAGGGTGTAGTCTGGTTAGAAAGTAACACTAAACATCTTTAATACATTAGAATCACTGCCACAAATCATTTGTCATGACTTTTTTTTCAGTTTCAGAATCACCTACAATAGAAAAAAAGAGAAAAAGAAGTCTTGGACTCTGTTGAACAGAGCTGAAAACGTACAGGTCTGAATACTGAAACCTCTATGCATTACACTTTTTATAGTGATTTTTTTTTCTTTTTTCTGAATGATTTAGTAACAAGATGAGCAACATTCAAAATGTTTTTTTTTTCTTCGATATTTACAACAGTTTTACTGTTTGTTGTTTACCACCTTCCTCGATAAAAGCCATCAACCAACAATTTCTTCCCCCTATCCCCATCTTTTTTCCCCCATTGTGTTAATATTGTTATTTTTATTTTTTGTTTCATTTTAAGTTGCAGTACAGCAACGCAATTTTATTAAAAGATTAAAATATACATTAGATTACATAGGGAATGAAGAGTTTACACTGTTGCGAGATGTAATCAAAATAAGTAGATTAAATCATTAAATAAGGACCAGAAAGAAAAGAAAACTAAGAAAGTATGGCGGTGATCTTGTTTAGAGGTAGTAAGTGAGCACTCTAAGCTACGGAAATGATGCAAATGACTGGTTTCTATGAATGAGGTAAGAAAGTGGCGTATTGATTGGTTGGATGTTTAATTACTCTTAAGCTATATTATGTACAACGTTTCCAGCATAATGGGGCGGGCTCCTGTGTGCCGTGTCAGGATGATCTACTGTGGGGGGAGCTTTGTTGATTCCATAAGCAGTAAAAAAAATGTTTACATATGTACAACAAAACGTCAAATTATAAAATATGGAACTGTGTCACGTTTTAGTCAAGTGATCAATCATGTATCTTTACGTTCCACTGTTTGAAAGTCATTTTCTCGCAGTCATGTACACAGCTGTGAGACAAAAATAAATCTTGAAAAGTAACCGCAAAGCTGCCACCGAGCTGTCAGCGTGAGCATTGTCGAGTCGCCGGACAAGGCAGCAAGCACATTAGAGTCAAAGGAAACAGCTGCATTAATTGAAAGAAACGAAAGAGAGGGCTCAATTATCAAAATGGAGAGCGGCAATCAAATCAAGAATCGAACAAGCGGGCGTTTAAAATGTCATAAAATGTCATCCTGTTATTTTGAGCAGAGCAAGAGATAATTATCCTGAAAGTTTGCCCAGTGATGTTGGAGGGCTGTTTGTATTTTTACATGTCTGTGTTCACCACTACAACAAACGAGAAAAAAGCATGGTGATTACAATTGATTCATGAAAGAAAACACTAAGCGATCAGGAAACTTTTGGTGTCCATAATGGAGGATGCCATGTGCACGTGTGCGCTGCAGTCACAGAAAATCTTAAGGATTTTTTTTTTCTCTTCTGTTTTACAGGAAATAAAAAAGTCCATGCTGCGCTGCAGGGGAAGATGCATTTTTCAGTTTGAGGTGTCCGAGTGCACACTTCCAGGACCTTCTGTAGGAGAGATCACAGAAGATGGAGTCCTTGCATCTTGCCATCCTCCATTAGCCTAGGACACAAATAGAAAAATGTCAGTTAGAAAGGCTGCAACGACAAAAGGGAACGCTTCAGAAATGGAAGAGAGGGCGAACATATGATATATAGGAAAACACATATTTGTCTCACTAATGTGAGATATATATGTCATATTAAAACTTATAGTCACACCTATAAGTTTCAGATCAAACAACCTTCAAGAACAAATGAGAAATACAGTTATTGACATTATTAGTCTGGAAAGGGTTACAAAGTCATTGCTAAGGCTTTGGGACTCCAGCAAACTACAGTGACAGCCATTATGCACAATGGAGAACACATGGAAGAGTGGGGTGGAAAAAAGAACCAAGAACAACATTTAAGGCATTGTGGGCCTCACTTGCCACAGTTAAAGTTGGTGATCGTGATTAAACAGTAAAAAAAATAATCCTGCTCTCTACCAGAGAATTCTGTTGGAGAATGCCTGGGCATAATTTTGTCACCTAAAGATCAAGCACCTTCTCAGCAGGACAAAAATCGTTCATCGACAAATTCACCACTGAATGGCTCAAAAAAGGCCTGGTCAAAGTACAGACTTAATCTGGCTGAGATGCTGTGGCATGAATTTAAACTGGTGGATCTTGCTCGAAAACCTTCCAATGTGGCAGTATTAAAACAATTCTGTAAAGACGAGTAGCCTAGAAACCCCTCCAGAATTGTGAAAGACTTATAGCCACATATCGCAAAAGGCTGTTGGTGCCCAGTGTGGCAGCCACCCTTAAGTTTAGTGGGAAATCAGTTTTTCACAGAGATCCAGGTTGGTTTGAATAGCTTTTTTCCCTTGATATATTAAATTATCTTGCAAAACTTCATTTTGTATTTACTTAGGTTCTTTGTCTGAGATTACAATTAGTTTGATGATCTAAAACATTTACATTAGGTGCAACCAAAAGGAGAGAAGTCTTTCAAGAAGACATCTTAAAGTAGGAAAAAACTGTATTGTGGAATTCTATCACTAGATATGGTGATGCTTTGTGATTAGTCCAGTCTTTGGATTACGGCAGCATCAGCAAAGAGACACCCGGAAACAAATTTGTCTCTTGTCCGTACCAATGGGAGCAGTCCCAGAAATGAGTGTCTAAGCAGTTTTCAGCAGCGGCCGACAGCTTGTCGCTACATATTCTAATGTCAGTCAAGAAGAGGGAGGGCTCAGTCGGGTGAGGTGGGGAGAGCTGAGTGAAAGTGACAAGGCAGGGCCTCTCCAAGAGAGCCAGTCCTAGCCAGCCTGACTATGCTTCGCTCTAGGCGTGACCTAGCCTTTACTGGATCTCTCTACGTCACAATCAACAAAGCTAAAGGTTAGTCTCTGCAAATACATGAAGAAGCTGCTGGGTGGATTGTTGTTGAAAAAAAGAGGTATATTGGAGCTTTGCTACAAGAGTTATCAACCTGTTTTTAAATCTTTGTATTATTTTCAGACATAAAATAGTACTAATTGATGTATCAGCCTGCTCTGGTGAACCATCAGATCTACACAGCACATGGAAGTGAGAAACCTTGGGAGAAAGTAAAAAACACTTGATCCTGTTTGGAGCTGACATGCCAACATAGCTTAAAGCAATACAGCCACAGGAAAGCTTGAACAACACTAAAACCCTGAACTCCAAAAAAACAAAAAAAAAACGGCTGCCATTATTTGTTTACATAAAACATGCAAATGTTTTTCACTGAAATCCTCCTGTAATTTTCAGTAAGTGGTAAATGTGTTATTTTATTTTGATGCCTCAGCTCCAAGTGATATTTAAGTGTGTGTGTATACATTTTACCCAGCAGGCATACAGTAACAATGTAAGGGAGCGGCTCTGATATACTGCAAAGAGAAAGCTGTCGGATACTATTTCTCTCTCGCTCTCTCTTTTACTCCCTCGTTCTTCTTCCTCCCTCATCAAGAAAATTAATCTTTACTCTAATGGCTTCAGATTATGTGTTGCTTTACAAAAAGGCGGCATATCAAACCTCATCAGAAAAGATGAAATTCATGTCTGGAAAAGGCTTCGGGCCATCACATGTTCACATTTTATAATGAGGAGAAGTTCATAGGAAATTCTCTAAAGCATTTTAAAACAGCTGAAATGCAGTGAAATATGCAGCAAGCTACTTATTTTTTAATCTAATTCTAATTCTGAGACAAAGTCATGAATATAATAATATCAGGTGATAGAGTGATGAGGAATCATCTGCTGGGGAAGCAGCATCAGAGCCAGGGACTTAAAAAAGCTCAACAAGCTGATAAAAAAGGCTGACTCTGTTCTGGGGACTCCTCTGGAACCTCTGGAGATCATTGTGCAAAGAAGGATTCTTCATAAAATGAAGAACATTATGGAGAACCCTGAGCATCCTCTTCATGAGACTGTCCTACAACAACAGAGTGTCTTCAGTCAGAGGCTTCTTCAGATCTGCTGTAAGACGGAGCGCTACAGGAGATCCTTCCTGCCCACAGGCATCAGCATCTACAACGGCTCTTTGAAGAAACCTTCATAATATGAGCTACAACAACATTTAATTTCCCTTTGGGATTAATAAAGTATTTTTGAATTTGAATTGAATTGAACATTACACAGATCATTCTTTGAAAGGGTAAACAAATGGCATTTAGCCATTCTAGTTTTATTAAATATGAAATTTCATCATAAAAGGGATAGTTCAGTATTTTTTGAGTGAGATTCTATTAAAAACGTGTAAGCATTTAATATTTTTCTTGCAGTGGATAACTTTCTTGCTATCTTGATTTAGTATTAACCCAGATTAGTTGGTCATAGAGCCTGGAACAGCTAGTCCAAATGGGTCATCACCAAAGAGGACTTCAACCACCTTTAAACATCTCCCAACCTTAAAAATGTTGTGATGCGACAAAAATGAGTGCCGGCAAATGTTTTCCTCGGTGAAACATACTGAGAAATAAGGTGTATCTGGGTAACTTCGTAACATTAAAGTAAAGCGAGTACGCTGTAAAGTACTTAACATTATTTCAGCATTTTGCACTGCTTTACTTTTACATTTAACAGTTACTCTAACTAACGCTGGAAACGCTTCAAATGTTCCGCTTTTAGTTTCATGGACACTTAAAGCTTAGAGATCTTGAATTCACAGGATCCAAAATATGTATTTAAGATGGTAGATGTCCGCTTTGGTCTTGACCCCTCTTGAACTAGCTGTTAGCTTCCACCTTAGCATGCAGGTACAACAAATCTGGGATTATAATTAAATAGACTATCTACTATCCCTTTAAAAGTGCATTTAATGATGAAAACAGTGCTACAAAAGGTGTTGCTGATTTAGTTTTTAACCAGTGGAGCTTAAACTTACATTTAGACCATGTGGGCTATAAATGGTGTTTCTTCCTAGAGCATCATTGTATCCTGCCGTCTGACTGATAACATGGTGCAGGGTATCCACCTAAAGGGGCAGAAAAGGTGCAGAAACTGGTCAGTATGGTCAGTCTGTCAGCAGTCCAAACACAACTGCAAACATGCTATGTGAAGCAAGAGACACTAACTTGTGTAGAATCAAAAGCTTTGAAAACAGACTCTCAAAACAGCCAGAGTTCTAGCTAGTTAACACAGCTAACATATTCTCTTATGAAATAAAGCACATCAATGTAAGAGCATGCTCAGATCTGGACTGTAGCTATGGGTTGTTAATAAACAAGAAAAATTATAATGAAATAATCAAAGAAAGCAACATAGCACATTTCTAATGGCTGCTTTAAAAGAGTTAAAACTATATAGGTCGATAATAAACTCACAAGATGGAAGACATTGACCACAAACAATAACAAAACAGGAGGACAGCAACACAACACAGGAAAAAAGGGAAAAATAGTACCAAAGAAACCCATTATCAAACCCAAGAGCCCAAGTCAAAGCCAAATGCATTCATAAAATGTTTGCAACCAAGAAATTGTTTCCTGGCATGGTAGCAGTGGGGTGGGGTTATATTTTGGCTGCCAAAATATTCCATCCAAAGCGAAATAGTCAGTAAAAACACTTCATACAGTCGGATATTATTGGAGGGTAATTTGAGCTGCCCTCGAATGAGCAGCATATTTTTTTCCTTATTTTCTATTTTTGGTTTAGTGTGCTTTAGACTGCACTGTGGATGGCTCAGTACACAGGCAAGACAAGGACAGCTCTTTTTTGGTGACATCTCAGGAACTGTCCCAGATTGTTGGTCCTACCTGTGACTGTACATTGGCTCCGACTTGTGCCCCTTGGTAAGAATCCCCATTCAGACTCTGCATGCTCAAGAACATGTCCCCAGTGTTTGGGAGGCTAAAAGAACCTGAAGAACCTGGAAAGGGAAGATGTAAGTGGCTGAATACATGAGCGGGCTATAAAGGGAGAAGCACAGACACACACCTGCCCACGCAAAAGTGACACAGACTCACAGCACGCGTGCGTCTGTAAAAAACAAACCCAACTCAGGCAGACAAGTATACAGAAGAAAGTCTCCACAGAGCAAGCAACTACGATGGCAAAGGAAGGGAAGCAAGGAGCCAAACAGAGGAGGTACGAAATGCAGAAGGACCAAATATCTCATGACGAATGTGGTGAACACAAATGGGATGAGGATCACACGACACACAGGGGGACCGACTCTACATGTGGTTGGGTTGCCTAAGCTCCCAATTGTTCCACATCAGCTACTTCCAGGCTAAATCTGACAAGGAGGCATCGTATGGTATATGACAAAGACAATAAGAAGCTTATGAAAAGAGCAGTACCAGTAAACATGTTGCTTAAAAGAGTGTTTTTGCTCTCTGCAGAATCCAGTTGAAACTCTTCATCTTTCATCTGGAATCCTGGGTGCAAGAAAGAGGGACCACTTCATAAGCTCACCACATCCCAACGCAGGTCAACCAAGTCCAATCTCAGTTAAACATTACTTAATAAAAATGACATCACATACCCATCTAGGCTCAATATTTTTATAACTATACAGTGCTGTCAAAAGTATTTCCCCCCTTACAGATTTTGGATCAATCAAGTTTAAAATCAGAAAAAGATAACCTGAGCAAAAAAACAATTAAGCTTGAAATGTTGATTTAATTTTTAAAGGAAAAAAGCAATCCAAACCAACCTATATGTGAAAAAGTAATTGCACCCTAAACCTCAACCTTAACTGGCTATGCCAGGCTCTGTGGTAACAACTGCCATGAACCAGCACTGACTCTTTCCATCGCAGTAGATTTTTGGCTGACTCTGCCTTACACGATTGTTTCCATTCAGCCTCGGTGGAGGCTTTTTGAGCATAAATGGCCCGTTTAAAGTTATGCTCCAGCATAATGCCACTGCATCCTTGCCAGATTTTAATCCGATTAAGATGCCTTGACAAGGCCACTCCAATAACTTTTGTCTACTAATTTTGTGTCCTAGGCTAATTTTGTCTACTTTGGAACCATTCAGAAATGTACTTGTAGGTCTGCTTTGGATCAATGCTCTGCTGCATAAGTATGGTTGAGTTTAAGGTTTCGAACTGATGGCTGAATGTCACCAGATGTAACAGGATGCACACCTTCTAAAAAGTTAAACTTTTGTCTCATTTTAAATCAATCAAGATATTTTTGGGCAAATGTGAGATGGGTCTTTGTGTTCTTTTGGTCAGTGGCAGTTTTTGCATTGCAACTCTTCCATAGATGCAGTTTTTGCCCAGTGCCTCTCTTTAAAAAATGAAAACTAATCTAAAACACTGCAAGTGAGCCCTGTAGTGCTTTATATGTTGTTCTGGGTTATTTTTGTGACCTCCTGGAGGAGTCATTGGTACACTCTTGGATTAATTTTGGTAGACTTGGCACTCCTGGCAGGGTTCCATTTTTCTCCATCTGTGGTTAATGACTCTACTTCATTGAGTCCCAAAGCCTCAGAAAGGGCTTTGTAACAATTTCCTGACTGATAGATGTCAGTTACTTCTTGCATTTATTTAGGTTAGGGCATGATGTGTTGCTTTTTTGATCTTTTAGCTTACATTATTGCAGATGGGTTCTATTTAAGGAATTTCTTCACATACAGGCAGTAATCGAGCCTGGGTGTTTTCCGAAAGTTTTTTCCCGTTAATAAATTAAGTCATCATTTGAATATTGCTTTTTGTATTTACTAGTAAAACATTTCATGATCTGAAGTGTAAAGTAGTCCACAAAGTCTAACGTAAAAGCAAAAACAGAAGAAATACTTTTATCCTGCACTGTAAACTCAACATAATCCCATATTACTCTTGATAAGATGCCCCCAGCAATTATGTTTGCTTTGTTTATTTTTAAATCTCAATCTATTCAGTGGGACTACATACTATACCTTACAAATGATAAGAAGCTGACAAAGTCAAGGGAAAACAAATCCCATGGCATCATTTTGTATACTCTCACTTTTTTCTTTATTGCCCCCAAAATACATGTGTTCTCAGTTCACAAGTCAGGAACGCTCTCTTTACGCATGGGTTTGCTTGGCATCAACTGTCTTATAGACAGGAGACACTGTGATCCCCAAGCTGGGGGAGCCTGTCACTCTTGCCAGTGTGAATGGTGCATGAGTAAATGTGGTAGAAAGGCAGCAGGTTCAGGACTGAGGCTGAGGACAAATCCTTTAGTTTGTTTTTCTTTCTATATACAGGAATGCCTACCAGAGTTGGGAGTGGTGGGGGAGTTGGCCTGGCTGTTCTGCACTGCAGCGGCTGCAGCATGCGCCGCATTCACAGCAGTCTTGGCGGCATACAGGTTGGCCTCTTCCTGAAACTTGCCAATGTTTTTCTTGTACCGGATCCTTTTGTTGCCGAACCAGTTGGATACCTGCATGTGGGAGACAGCAGAGGGAGGAGGAGCAAGAGGAGTCAGATGTCAAGCAGCCACAGCAGCGTGCATTCAGCAGTGTGATTGTTTCAAGATGTCATGTTTAGGTCCATCAAGTACCCAATTCCCAGCCTCTGCAGCGATGTCCGTCGGGTACACAAGCTAATTAAGCTGTAATCAGCAGCCACTTGTGTTTTCTTATGGTTGGGAGCATGACACACTCCCACATCTGTCTCCTGACAAAATTAAAACACAAGAGGCTCCTATTGCACTAACATTAAAGTCAGTGTGACAGAATTTCTCTATCTGGACAGGTTTTAAAGACTGGTGAAAAGTGAGTGACATTCAGATTTTTGTTCTCTAAAGAATGCCTTCTGATTCCACTTCAGTGCCTCTAGTTGATTGATACCTCATGCAAATGCTGTTTCTTCAAAAAATAAATGGAATCATGCAAGTTGGTAAAAAAAAAAGCTCTAACACATTTAGCTTGTTTAAGGCAACATGTCAGATTTCAAATAAACACTGAAAACAAATTGAAAAAGCTGTAAGAAAATTACAAAATGATCATACTTGTCTAAAAATATTGGCGCATTATTCAACGTTCTTTTTCTGGATTGATAATATTTTATTTATAATATGAAATTCAAACATCAACACAACATTTTTGTGTGTTTTTTTGCATGCATAACTGGTGATTTGGAGAATTTTCTCTTAAAAAATTCATAGACATGTACAGGAGAGTAAAGAGCTGCAGGTACACAAAGATAAAAAAACAAAAGTAAAATAAAATTTTAAAGTTTTGTGCATATCAGCTGTGCCTAACCTGATATCAAGGTTTGGTAAAGTTATAGTTCCAAAACCGCTAAAATCTTCTGTCATGCTGCTGCTGAAGATTAAACTTCTTTTCATAGGTTGTCAAAGAAAGTGAAACAATGACTAAAGTTTTCCTGAACTTTATAGAGCATAGCATAACATAGTGATGCCCCTCTCTCCCCTGTTGCTGCACACGTCCACTAATGTGGCCGAAAGAGGGCCATTTTAACCTTTCCGTCGCATAAAAGAAAGACAAATTTGGCTGTTTGAAAATATTTTCAATATGGTTTAAAAAACCAGTTGGCAAGCTACGAGTTACATGTTTGTCAAGCAGGTAGGCTACCTGAGTTGATAGCCCGACTAACTGAATAGATAATATCAGCTTGTTACGCTTGTGTTAGTTTTTTTCATTTTTTTATTACTATTAAATATTATTTATTATTTCAATATAAATAAGTTACTCTATAAAGATCCAAAAAAGGTGGATATTCTGTAAAATAAGCCTTTGAGTGTTAATCTTATAATTTTGTTATGTATCTAAGTCAAAATAACAATAAATATTACAGATTACCTTTTTACAACCTTAATATTACACATTATTAAAAACATGTATTTTTAGTTCTGCTTAAAGCAAAAAAAAAAGATTTTTTTTAATACATTTTTGTTGTAAATTCTTATGTAAATTGTCCAAAACTGTGGCATTTTTATTTGGGGCTACCATAAAATAAGAATTTCCTACCCACCGATGACTGGCTGTGGCTTTTGTTTGGTTATCTTAAAGTTACCAAATGTTATAACAGTTTTTTATTTTTTCGTTTACTTTTTTGATTTATTTATTTAGCAGCATGAGTTAGCATGAGTTAGGGTTAAATAACTTGTTGCCATCTGAACCACAAGAATCTGTGCACTACATTTCCATGTAGAGGCTTTTATATTTTCACCTAGTTAAATCCAGACGGTGTATTTCTTCATTTATTTTGGGAGGTAATGCAGGACTCAAATTTCAAGAACAAAATATGGTCAAATTAAAGTTAGAATTTGGTTGTAGCCATTTCTAGTGCAGACTTGGAAGTATTCATTTTATTGAAATGATGACATCCACAATCATACACTGAAAAGTTGCATGAGTTGTGAACCTTATGTGTGAATGCTTGCTCTGCAATAACAGCAGAATAATAATGAGATGATGCTTGTTTTTAATGGCCCTATAAATTAGAGTGTCTTGTCACTGTGCTGCAGCCCCCCTCTCAGGCCCTTGGAGCCCACGGCTGGACCAGCCAAAGAGCAGCTGCCCCTAATGACGCTTTATTTAATTTCCACCCATGTGCTTAAATTTTAATATCCCTAGCAGCCTGCCAATGCCGCGGTGTAAAAACTGACTGGATTTGCAGGACATCAGATCATTTCTATCCTGCACGTCTCTGCGCTCTAAATCTTTAATATCTAGGCAATTAAAATTAATGACCATTCAGGCGAGGCCCACAGTTGGCAGGGTTTGCTTGACATCAATTGTTTGATGGGTTTACCTAGAGGTTAAACTAACAAGCAAGGTTTAATTGGAAGCAATGAAAGCCCTGGCCATCATCCTTTTTACTTAACCTGCTTACAGTAGATTGTAGGGCCAAACACCGTGCAATATTCTCACTCATTTAGATGGCTTGCATTGTGGCCACAAACCAACAAAAATCATAGAAAGGTTTTCTAATGCTTATCAATCTGCTTAATTTAACAAAATGCTCATGCAGTGTATTAAACAAATCCACTTTTATGAAAAGGAAAAAATATTTATATTATCCTTTCATGAGCAGGCAATGCACTACTTTAACAAATATTATTACAGCAATGTAGGAAACAGCCACCAAATTCTGCAGGAGACTGACTGATTCACACTTTAAATACTGTTTTGTATTATTTTTTTTTTCCTTCTTCTTCTCCATTATGACCTCTTTAAAGACACTTTTTTTGTCTACATTTCTCTGGCCTGCACACTTACTCTGGCTTTAGTTATCCGTAAGTTTAGCTAAACAATGAGCGAATGCACTGCAGTGCATTCCCAACTAATTCCCTTCAGTCATGTGGGAGGCAGTGCATTCACATCACTTCTGTGTTTGGAAAGAGTCAGATTGTGAGACTGCGGTGCCTAGCATGAGCTTCCTAAACAACACTGATTGTAAAGGACAAAGCAGACTTCTTGCACAGACTTGATAATATTGCATGGAATGATTATGTTTTGGAGACTAAGAAGCTGTTGTTAATAATTCTAACTATTTTAGCTCACTTAACTTGGCATCTACATTTTCTGGACATTTATGGCAACCATTAACCCTATATGACAGTTTCTGGTATAATTAATTTTTAATCAGAGAAACAGCCCTCCCAACACTCAGTAAGTCATTGTCAAACAAGATCAGAATAAACATGCCTATTTAAACTTCACTTGCACTGAAAGCAGGTTTAGGAACTCAATGTAGAGCTCCAATCACAAATTAACATCAACTGTGGCCTCTAAAGTAGTCTAATGCCATGCTATTTGTTGCAACACAGAAGCAAAGTGACCTGCATTTATAGATCTACTGAGGAGAAGTGAAATCATTGCTGAACTTCAGTGATTTGTTTTAAAGGAGCAGATAAATTAAATCAAATTTCATGTCTGGTCACATGAAACAGAATCACTGCCAAGTATTTCTAAGTTGAAAACTGAAGCATTTTAAGAGCCCATGAAAAAAGATAGATTTTAACTTGGCATTTTAACTGCATGAATCAAGGCTTTCTCTCAGGGATGACATGTGCATATCACAGACATTTTAAATGATCCCTGCTAAACTGATGCTGGGTGTTTCATCAGCGATGATGCATTGAGCAAAGCCACAGAGTGATATTGGCATACCATACACAACGGATGGTGTTTACTGGATGAACTACGCGTGCAATCAACGAAGCAGCACAAAAAGAGCTACTGGAAAGTTTGAAAGATGACTCAGCCAGGTCTTCAATGCGACCACAGTGAAACGTTTGTGACTCTGAAAGGGTTCAGTCGCTGTGACTGATTACATATCTCACCCAGCATTATATCAAGTTTCTAGATTTTTGAATCAATTATTACCAGCCAGCCATATTATTGCTAAATTAAAGAGCTATTTCAAATATTTATTAATCAGTCTGCAGTGCCTTTGATCAACTTTAGTTCAAAGTAGTAAACCTGTCCTTAAAATTTCTATCTATAGTTGAAGATGCATGAAACTTTTGTTCTATTTTTCAGGCATCTAGAATTAATCCCGTATTAAAGCAACAGTTTTTGCACTAGTCAAACCTAGACTGAATTATTCTGCACTATTCAAGGATTATTTAAAAGACAATTAATATATATAATACTTGTATTGTATTATTGAAAACAAAAAAATAGATTTATAAAAAGTGTTGCTAAAATCTAGATGTATTGTTGTGCCCCAACTAGAATGGGTCAGTAAGACTGTCTGGCATGCACTCTTCAAGAAGAACCTTTCAAATACTGTCTGAGTTCAGGTACTTTGAAAAAAACAACTACTAGAAAATGTTAACACAGACTGAGTCTTTCTTTCACTCAAGTGCAAAGAAACAGTGCCCTATGTGGAGAAACACATAGAAAAACACAAACCAAAATAAATTGTAGCATTAAATAAAATTAAAAAAGGAAAAACATAAAAGTAATCAATAATGATAATAAATGACTAAAGAGGAATATGACACATTGTTACACACAGTATGGTGATTACGTGGGTGTGATGCAATTATAGATCTTAGAAACTTGCAGGTAAATTGTAGGTAAATGCTGAATAGTGTCAATCACTCTTTAAATGTAAAGTCAAACTTCACATTCTTTTCTCTATCATTAGCATTGATCCATGTGTGAGAGGGGGAAAGGTTCTGTGCAGTGGAGAAAACTGTAATCCTACAACATTCAAAAAAATAAATAAATAAAATTAAAAGAAGGAGGTTCAAAGAACATGAAAACAGTGGATCAGGAGAGGTTATGACATACCTGTGATACTGTGATGGTGCTTCCCACCCCCTGAAGGCAAAAAAGAATGGGCTTTTACAGTATCTGACTCTTCACGACTACACTCAATATACCCCCTCCCCACACACACAAAACACTGCAGATAATTGTATAGATTCATGTTTCCATGTTATTGTGTCTCACGAGGACAGCCACAGAACAACAGAGGATAAAAATCTTTATAGTAGTCACAATCACAGCAGCACAAAAAAAGGAGAGCACAGGATAGTAATACTTTGGATGTGTAGGAGGGGTGTTAGATGTGAGGGATATTGCCTTCAGGTGTACCCAATGAGGAGGCTATGATATATAGAAAGAGGGAAGGCCTCATCTTTAAGTGTAAGGTATAACAGTGAATTAGCAGGCTCCTGCCAGGCCACTTGAAGGTAAAACATACCCAATTTCACCAAGAGTTTTGAAGCACCAGCCTTTAACTGCTTTTCTTAAAGTAATGGATGATGCCATTTTTATCTCCCCAGCTTATGACCTGAACGACTGACCGGGCAACAGAGAGAGAGGGAAAGAGGAAACATGGTGGACGGGAATGAGAAGGAAAAATGTCAGGGGACCCACAGTAAGGAAGGACAGCATAGTGCTATGATTGAGGCTAAGATGATATAGGCCTCCCTTCCCCGTGGCCCTGCTCTGACTGACTGGGACCAGCCTTGACTGAAGCATCATTAGGCAGTCACAATGTCAAGGTTAGCAGAGGACATTGTGCCTCGGTGGTGTGACCCACTGTAATGATCCCTCTAGGCTCCCCCATCTCATTTTGCCCAGCAGCCCACTGTTAGAGGGGCGCTACCCACCTGGGAAACGGTGATGCTGCACTTCTTGGCCAGCTCCTCTTTAGCTTCCTCACTCGGGTATGGGTTGCTGAGATGCGAGTAGAAATATTCGTTCAAAATTTCTGTTGCCTGCTTGCTGAAGTTTCTCCTTTTTCGCCTGAGCAGAGAGCAAAAAAAAAAAAAAAAAAAAAAACAGACAGAGAAAAGCTGGTTAGAGAGACCAGCGTGAACCTGTCCATTTTGGACTGCACAATCAGTCTCACACATAAATGGTGCAAATAATGAGGAATTGTTTTTAAGTGCCTACGGGAGCAGAATATTGTGTCCAGGACATAAAAAGAGCACACTCGGACCCCAATAAGCTGACACACACAGTCTCAAAACACATACAGTGTTTAATTTGGTCTGTTGTTCTCCAATCTCCAGTCCAAGCGTGTAATGTGGAGAGTTTAGTGCAGCGGATGGGTGGGCTTCGTGATGGAGAGCAAAAGCCCAGTCGGAGTGCATCTCGGTGCATTATAGAAATCAGGGCATGCACAGTTGAGCATTGCTCCTGAAGTGCCACAGCCCTGGGTTCAGTGGCAAAAACAAGGAAAACTCTAACTAGATCTGGGTCCCATTCCCTCCGAAGGGCACTACTTATCATGTTGTTAGGCATTTGCTTATTTTGCCTTGTTTATCGTGCTCCACGCAGGCAGCGGGCAGCAAATGTGCTTCCACTCGGCTTGTTTGGCCAGAACTTGTGCTGCTCTCGGCATAGCTCCATATTGCACAGTTACTGTTAGTGATTAGAGTAATCAACAACACCTGCGGATGACCTCCCTTCCATCCATTACACATGACTTGGCCCCCATTTCATTTGGTCTTAACCGCTCTCAGGTGTAGGGCCATGATTGTCTTCAAAATGGATAATGCATGGAACATGGATGTAATTAAATTCATGCATCTCTGTGGTGCTCATACTGTGTGTTGTGCTAAAAAGGCAGGGATAACTTCAGACCTGCTCAAAAGTCTGCAGAAACTCCCCCGCCCACTGGGTTTGCTTATGTGGGTCATACAGCAGCAAAAGGAAGTTTTTGAATACCTAATACACAAATAATCTATGGGTATAAAAAGGTTACACCTGTTAAAATGCCATGTCTCTGTTACATAAAAGAATTACATATATCCTATGTAATTTTACTGAAATCTGTTAGAGGCAAACATCTAAAAAAATTTTAAAAGTTACAACAACCTGGTTGCCAAAGTGTGCACCCTTTTAAACTAATTCTGTATTAGAGTCGATCAGCATTTCACATCTTGACTTGACAATGTTTGACCACTCCGGCTTCCAAAAGTTCTGCATATATATCAGACTGTGTGGACGACTCTTGTGCACAGCCAGTTTCAGGTGACCTAAAAGATTTTCTGGCAGATTTTGTTCTGGACTCTGGCTAGGCCGTTACAAAACTCTTTGTTTTCTTGTTGATTTTTGGTACTGGAACGTACTGTGGTGTAGAAAAATTAAATCCTTCTTCTTCAGCTTTCCTGCTGATACCTGAAGGTTTTTGGTAAAAAAAAAAAAACTGATTGAAATTTAAAATTATTAATGATTTCTTCCACCTTATTAAAAAGTCTAGTTCCACCACATCAGTGCTCGACGCTGCCTCCACCTTTCTTAACTGTGGGCATGGTGTTCCTTGGATGATGTGGTATTTTCTTTTTGTAACAAACATATCACTTAGAATTGTGGCACAAAGTTGAAGTTTGGTTCCATCTGATCATAACAAATTCTTTCACAAGGTTTTGGGAAACTTTAGCAAGGCCTGAATGTTTTTTTTTTTTGTAAGACAAAGCTTCTGTCACCTAATTATAGTCTTTAGCTCAGACATATGGAGAATACAGAAGATTGTTGTCCCATGTAGGTCACAATCAGTAAAAACTGAATTTCCACTAGGTACCAATATATAAGGGTTGCACAATTATGCAACCAGGTTATTTCAGTTTTTATTTTTTAGATTTTTTTTTTCTTTATTTGATGTGTTTTTCGGTTGATCAATGCATGATATAGATCACAATAAAGGTTGAAAGTGTTCTGAAATTATTTTTTTTAACATCACAAAAACCTGGCATTATATCAGCAATGTGTATTCTTTTTATATACACCGTGCCCACATGTACGCTAAACACACCCAATCCACAGACCTGGCATCAAGGAATCTGGAGCGCAGGATCATGACAGCCTCGCAGGTGCTTTGCTTCAGTTGCATCTGGATGGAGCTGAACTTGCGGTGGATTATTCCCACCATGCGCTCAATCTCTTTGGGCGATATGGGCCGCGTGCGAGACTGTTCCCTCAGCAGGTTCATCACATGGGTGGTGAACTCGTTACATGCCTGAACGGAAACAGAAAGGCATAAACAACCAAAGTGAGTCATCTGTAATCACAAACATTAAAAAAAACACCGATTGATTTTCCAACAGTTATTTAAATTTTTCATTCATCAAATTAACTTCAGCAGAGTGCTTTAGTACTCATGTGACTCTGATGACATAATAGATGAAGTCATCTTTCAATAAGTGCACATTTGCAATTTTTGCTTGGCCATGGCACAGAGTGAATTCAAACAGACTTCCGTTATACCAGTAGTTCATACAAGATTAATTAGAATAACTCATTTACGCAGTGCACACTTTAGCTCATTACTCTAAGTAAAATTCGTTAAGTATTTACATTTAGATAATTAAAACATGGAAACACCCTTAAGAAAGATGCATTTACTCCGGGCAAAGTGTTGTGTGCCCCTGCACCTACTCTCGCAAAACACAGAGTAAATTAGTCTAATTTAGCTCACTGGGTTGCTGAGGCATCACTGTTACACCTTTTCTTTAAACCCATAATGCCTCAGTGCTTAATGGGAGGCTCAAAGTGCAAGGTGAAGGAGCTGATCATACTTTTTATTGAACAAAGATGACGAGTACAATCCTTGGGATCTCTATGATCATCTACAACATAGTGCATAGTACTGCAATTTATTTTCCGGAGCTGTTCTCTCTCTTCATATTACCAGGAATGTTCACAGTAATGGAGGGCATAGCAAGCTGCTCTCACTGCAGTAGCCTAAACTCTGAAATACATCTCAACATTCACCATAAAGAAGTCATGTAAATGTTTTAATATTTAAAAAGAAACATGGATAAAAATGTTCTTTAACTACATAAAATAAAAAAATGGACTATTCCACATTTCGTCACTTTACAACTATAAACCTCTGTGTATTCTCTGGCATTTTATGCAATATACCGACACCAAGTACAGGAAAGTTGTGGTCCTCAAAACCTTTTAAAATCCAGTGAACCAACTGCTTGCAGAAGTCACGTAATGGACTACACTCATCTGTAATTTAATCACAGTATGAATCCAGCTGTTTTGTAAAGGCATAAGAGGTTCGTTTGTGAACAAAAGCATCAGGAAGACCAGGGAACAGAGCAGATGTGTGAAATGAGGTCAAGTTCAAAGCAGGGTTAGGTTATAATAGGTTATGCCAGACTTGAAACATTTCACAGATGACTGTTCAATCCGTCATCTGAAAATGGACACAACTGCACAACTGCAAGACAGCCAACTCATGGCTATCAACCTGAACTGAAAGGCTGGACAATGAGAGCATTAATCAAAGAATCAGCCAAGAGGCCCATGGTAACTCTGGAGGAGCTGCAGAGATCCACAGCTGAGTTGGGAGAATCCATTGACAGCACAACTATAAATCTTACACTCCACAATTTTGATAAGAATGCCATAAAAAGCTAAAATAAAAGTGAGGTCATTGACACAGCAAGCGCGTGCAAGACGTTGCTCTGTTCAGATTAGACCAAAATTGAGCTTTTTGGTCTACATGGCAAAAAACAATGTGGTAGAAAATTAACACACCATTTCCAAGGTGATGGCAGAATCATATTGTGAAGATTTATTTTTTTCAGCCAAAACTGGGAAGCTGGTCAAAGCTGAGGGAAAATTTGGAAAAAAAGAATGAAAACCTTCAATCTGTTTCCATCCCATTTTGACAAATTGTAAAAATGTTCAGATGTTTAAATACTTGTGGACACTGAATGCTGGAATAAAGCAAAAGATCAATCCTGACACAAATCCCTGGGAAGAACATGACCCTGGAATTTGCAAAGACCCCTCCTTACCTGCTCGTATTTCTCGAGCTCTGTGTGGTAGATCTGTCTGATCTGTGTGAGTTTGGCTCTGTAGTCAGAATGTTCAATGGAGTTGTCGGCCGCTCCGCCCGAGGCTGCAGCTGCCGCTGCGGCTGCAGCGGATCCGCCACCTTTCTCCGGTCCTGCCACTCCCTCTGCCAGCAGCATGTTGTCTAAACGCATGAGCTGGGGGTCTGGAGGGTCCTCCTCCTGGGCACCCCGGATGCTGAGACCTGCAGAAGCACAAAAAAGAGCAAACCTTCAGCAAATGCCATTCAGAGCAACAAAAAAACTGTATAAATTTTAGAAAACATTGACTGAACAGTCAAGTGCAATCAAATGCATTCTGTCTATAGTCTCCCATGCTGTGATTTCTACCTCATAGCTATGAACTGAGCGCCTCATGTGAATGTGTTGTGTTCCTGTCGCCCGCATCTATGTCTGTTCTCTTTTATTTACTCACTGCGCTGCACACTGTGTGTACAGGAAAGCTGACATGACAGCAACATCCATAAACTGACAATTGCTCAATAGTAAAGTGGCATTTCTACTCTGTGAAAGGATGCTAAACAGGAAGCTATACCTAGTCCAAGTGTCTCTGTCTTCCACAAACCGACTGTAGGGATCCCCAGAATCTTGAAATGTTTTTTCTAATTTGGATTTGTTTTATTTTCTGTATATTATTTTCTAGCCCTATATTTTGCTGTATTAGAGAATGTAATAAGCACTGTGTGGGTAGAATAAAATCTTCATACAGTAAGATTAGCACTAAGTTAGTCATAAGCAAAGGGCCTATTTGTGAAATCTGTTTTTGCTCACAGATCCTGCTGTTTGTTTCCTTTGGTTGCCTGTCTCTGCAGCCCCTCAGCGCTTCGTAATCACACAGCAGATAGCATACATTCACACCTGGGTGCCCTGGCATTGCAGCCACAACACCAGGGCTTTCCAGAGAGTAAACAAACACAAAAACACTGCGGGTCAAAATTACAGCAAAAACCAAGCACGAGCCAATCCAGTTTGGGTAAGTGGATAAAAAGGTGGCTCAATAGGCAGTAAATACTGAGTGGCCACTCAAACGTTATGATTGCCAGAGTTGTTTCGATTCAATAATCCCTCTTGCAATTCAGGGATTTTCAACAGCTCATTACGGCTTCATTAAGATATGCACAGCCCCTGGATTCTAACTAAGATGATTAGAGGCTCTATTGTATTAGCCAGTGGGCACGAAATCAGAGAAGCCTTAATACCAATCCTTAACCGACTGACCCCTCCATCCATAGGCCGTGGCGGTTTTTTATATGGTTGATATGGCTCACTGCACAGGGTGCCACAGCCTGGGGGGCACAACAAATAAAGTTTGAGGCGAAACAAGTTCTATATGACTTATTTGGATATCTACTAAATGAGGGTGGAGCATTGTCTCTTGGTGTTGTGCAAGATATGGCTATACACCGACGCTGGCTAATGATGCTTAAGATGGTATCTCTTACGCAGAGCTAAAAAAGTAATTTCACAGTTTTTTAAGGAATCTGGACAGCAATCTATTCTCTCTAGTCCAAACTCATACTTACTCTGGTTAAACCTGAGCTGAATAGTTGTGTACTGAAGACAGATTATTTGAAACGAAGTTTGAGATTTTATAAAAGCTGACAAAAGCGATAGACGTTTTTTAAATACTTGACTTGTTAAACCTAAACTTAATCTGTATAAATTAAAAGGAGAATATTCAAAACACAATTTGTGAATTTTGAAAACCTTCTTCTATTTGTGAAAACAAAATAAGGATTCAGGTTGGGTGGTGCAGGATGCCATCCATGCAGGAACTGCCACTGTCCACAGGAGTAAAAACACAACAGAAAACAACGCCTTTCCTCTTGTGTCCTTCTTAAACAAAAACAATCTTGGGATAAAAAATAACAGCAACAGAAAAATCTAGGCAACATATTGTGGCCTCCTCGCCCCTGTTGGTGTTTTGTTCGGTCACAGTGCCAGCAAAAAACAAATTTGCCTCTATTTATGGATGGGCTGGCTTCAAGTCTTTTAGGTGTAATGGTGTGAGAGGAGTGGATGAATGTGCCTATTTGTGTTGGAGACATTGAGATGCTGGACAGGGCTCCATCATGCTTGCAGAGCCAAGCCATCCAAGTGGACAATCTGCCACTGCTCCACTAACCCCCGTCCACATCACACTGCATTTGCACATTACTCCTGACTCCACCGCTTTCTGCTCCAGCTTGTTGTGCAGCATGAAACAAAAAATGGGCACGTAGCTCAAATGTTGATTGACCAGACGCCTGGCTACATACCTCAGCATGCTCTAATAGCTGGTGGTTTATCTGCCATAACAGTTCATATTTCCTAATTTGCTATTTACTCCCACTCCCCGCTTCAACCGGAGCTCAGCAGGCCACAGCTATTCCTTTGTGCTGTGTGTGGTGGTAAGTAGGTAGGTGCGTTTTTCATGTCAGGTATATTAAATATAACTCTGGGACGCGGCGCACTATTCCACACCAAACCCAGTTGTCACTTTCACTCCACTCACTCTACATCCAGTGGAAAACACAGCTGAGGGGAATTTACAGGGCTTTTCAGCTAAATGGGCATAAATCACTGGTTTCATTCAAACTAAATAATCACAGACCATAAAGAGCTACTTGTCTCTCGCCATGAATTACCACCAAAGTTCCTGCACGCAATATTGTGGCCATTTGCGGCAAAACATTGGAAAGTGACATGTAATCCTGTTATTTCACAGACATGTGGAGTGGCCACGACACTTTTATCATATGTGTCCATTTCTATTTGGGAAATCAGCGGGATAAAAATGATTACTCCACTGCTCCGAGAAGCAGACAGCCCTGCAGGAGTCCGCCAAGGGTGTGTTTGTGCCACAGCAGCTCAAGCTGGTCATTCATAACATGTGTTGGGAGGGACAAAAGCACCAAAGAAATTACAATAAAAACTATACAAGAAGCTCTATCTCTGTCCCATACTGTGAACCTTTGTTGGAGGAGCTAAAGATTTAGGATTCACTGCTTAAGCTGAACATCATCACACAGCTCCACAATATAACCTGCAGCGAGATAATATCTTTAATTTGCTGTGTGGCAGACAAATCTAACTCACAATTCCAGTTGTATTTCATCGTCGCAGAGCTGCTTTTCAGCTCAAATCTTTATCCTTTTATGGTTTTTTTTCTGATGATATGGGTATTAAAACAAGTTTGAGTTCTAATCCACCTCCACAGTCAAAGTGGGATTAATCTCAGTGCAAAGGGAGAGTCACCTTGCTAAAGCCTGCGAGTGATGAGAACTTAAGAATGAAAAATCGATACATGGTGCAGTTATTTCACATGGGCCACAATGATGACGCCGGCTCAATTAATTACCAGAATGCGTTTAAAAATGCAAAAATGAAAAGGAAAATCAGAAGTTATATTAATAATGATGCCACGTGTCCTTAATCGGCCTCATCATTCTTTCAACAATACAGGTGGGGGCCGCTGGGAAAAACCACATGCATGCATGATTGTTCCTCATTCCTCATCTTTGATTGAGACAAAAAGGGAACACTGTGATCAATCCAAGTCTATCTGTCAGGGCTGGTTCCCCTATTCATTTTGTCCAGGTTTTACTGCAACTATCTGATCCAAAGTAAGAAGTAAATTTGACAGATAAAGACAATGCAGCTCTTTCCTCTTCCACCCCCAGTGCTCTCTGTTTATAATCATTTCCGGTTCAAGGCCGTTGTCTCGTACATCACTCCCTGCTTGAAGCCCTGACAGTGATATGAGCAGCGCCTCGGGCCGCTCTCCTTTCCTCCCACCTCCTTTCCCCCTTGTGCCCTCTTTTATTCTGTGGCTTAGCTGACCTTTGGCCTGCTGCTTGTTTACTCTCATCACTGAAGTGTGAGCAGGAGAGCCATAAAGGCAGAGCCCTGCTGGGTTAATGTGGCCTGCTGAAGAGGAAAGGGGTTCCTCAGGGCTTCTCCAAACTCATTCTGTGGCACTTACTCCACTGTCAAGCCTCAAGACAACATGTTGAAAGAGAGGCAGCCCTTGCAAATAAAGCCTGAGATTTATTTGGAACGTTCCTGTTTCAATAACTTAAAGCTTTTTTTGAGTTTCTCTGTAGAAGTGACATGATTTTGCGAGTATTTCACCCTCTAAGATTGTGACTGTTTCTTCCACTTCTGTCTCCAAAACAGCCTGTTACTGGATGTGTAACAAAATCTTGCAATATTAACATTTCTATTTCTCTATAAAGTGAATCACAATCTAGTTACTCTATTAGCGTAAGCTACAATTACGAGCTTCAGATAGAAAGGTAAGTGCTTTAAGCTTGGCACCTCGTTTGTATGGTTAATACTAGAGAATGGGCCCCTAGAAGGTTCTGTTAAAATAACCTGGTTTCATGTTTTTTACATACAAATTAAAGCAATTATACACAAACTAATTGCTTAAATTCATAACTGAATATCATAAATTATCCCTATTGCTTGGAAAATAATAGAACATATTTAATACAAATTTTATAATAAATGTTATATATACATAATTTATGTTTTTTGGATTTTGGAGTAGCACTGGGAAATTACAAGCTAATATTACCTGGGTAATTAGTCAGGCTATAGTTTGCCAACTGTATTTTTAAAGCAGTGTTATTCTAACAAGAGTGATGGGTGGGGATCCTCTTTACCATTATTTTCTGGTGTTTTTTTTTTTTTTTAGTCTTTGTTGTAAGCGGAGGGAATATGTGTGGAAGCATTCTTTCCACCAGCTGACTGGCAGTGCACAGAAAAATATGGAGGTGGTGCGGTGCTGCATTACCCAATTCTCCATATAGGTAGAGAAAAACTCCAGTCACTCTGGCACTTATAACAAGGATCTCACACCGTAGGAACATTATGACAGAACATATATTTGTGGTTTTGAAGTCTTAGCTTTTTAAAACCAAGTTATACATTGATGTCAGTTACCAGCTCATGTCTATTTTTAAACTCTATTTTGAAACAAGAAAGGAAGCAGTTTTGGAGTGTACAGATGTTTTAAGTCACTAAAGTATTCCTCCACCATTTTTATATTGGTAAGAAGAAGACAATGACAGAGAAACAAAGAAAGATACGAATGACTTCTATGCACTGTAATAAGACCTGGACAGGCTAAGCGTTAGCCGCTAATGACACTGAAATTAGGATCTGCTATCAAGTAAATGGCTACTTCACTAGTTTTCTAATGAGTCTGGATTTTGATCATGCATTTGATCATGTCTAGTTCAACATCTAAAATACTTAGATTTATCAAGCCTAAACATTAGTCTACAAAAAGCAGAGTTTCTTCAAAACAGTTTGAGATGTATAAAAGCCTTCATTCTGTTTGTACAACCACATAAAGGGCTTTTTAAACTTTTTTTTGGCATAAGACCACTTTAGAATTAGACAAGCATACAAACCGCCACATACAGAATGGTCTAGTCTGATGAGGTACTGGATTTTTCAACACTCTTTACAGATTCTTTGAAAGACAATCTGTGATTTATGACACACTTTCATTTGAAACAAGAAATAGGAAATTGTTAAATACCCCAAAATCGTGTTTCATCTTGTTTTAGTGAACCCACATTGGTTCACTAAAACATGGATGTGTCATCACACCTCTATTCATTAGAAATAACCCTGACCTCCAGCAGCTCCTCCCTGGCCATGCGTCCCAAATGAACAGCTCCAACTATGTATTGACACTCTGTTCATTTAATTGCATTGATCCACAAAGGTCTCCAAAAGCTAACTAATCGAAACAGAATTTATTTTGTGCCAATATTTGCAAAGGTCATTTCTCTTAAAGCTGTAGAGTGGATAGGGTGAGCGGTGAAGATTCCAGAAGGAGGTGGAAGATGTGGAGGAGCACATCATCCCTCTTCTTCCTAAGGCTCGTCCAAGGTGAGGCTTTAACTCGAGCTTGGCACTCAGCATCTGAGCCTTCTAATCCACCGTGTTATTAAAACCCGCTGCCAAAGCAACACACCAGAGACTACAGAGGGCTTAGGGTATCCATTTCACAAAGAGGCCAGTGTCACTGCAGCCGTGTTGTGCGTCTCATTTGACTTCATATCATCCTCTTTGTCGTGGCGCCTGGATCAGTAACCTTCAGCTGTAGAAGCCGGGAACTGGCTCACATTACCATTGACGATCCTTTGTTCTGACAAATGAAACATAAGGATCCTCTTTTATCGACATTCTTAAAGGCCTTTTCTTTTTTTATAAAAAAAAAAGGTTGGCCTACTTCCACATGGCACAAAGAATCCAAAAGAATGCCTGCAGGCACTCCATAGTACGTACAGTAATTAACATGCCATTAACACATTAATACACATTAACTATTCCCAATGTTAGTGGCAGAGTAATTACCATACCTGATACTGCACTGTGGGGAAGCCAAAGCACATTCGCCACTTTGTGTTTCACTTTCTTTGTTGAGCGAGTTGAAAGGAATGAATTGGTGTAATGGCTTGAACTGCTTTACTCCTCAAACGCTAAAAAGCCTGTACAATGGACATTTAGGATGTGATTTTCTACAAATAATCTGGCAGTTCTGATTTTATTAAAAACAGAGGGAAGCTCTTTTGGTTTTAGAGAAATGAGGCTGAAAGAATGCCACGGACAATGATGCTTTCTCTCGATAATAGGAAGCTGACTGAAAGAAGGCAGGGAGTAAGATGGAAACTGGGGAATCCCTGTCTGGAATGGTGATGTATTTCCTCCTAGTGCAGTGAGTGATAAGCTAATCAGCCACGCTGACAGTGAAGTGTTGCAGCCCCCCAGTGCCAGGTCAAGACTTCTCCCATCATACACCAGCAGCACACACTAAACAGACAGTCATGGAGGCATTGGTGGTGGTGGAGAGGGGGAGTGACAAAAAGTGGCTCTGGTCAGAAAAGAAGATCTCTGTCAGTTCAGGTAGTCTTTGTCCCTCGTCGAAGATGACGGGGCAGTCCTTCCCCCCACTAAAGAGGAGGCCTGACAGCAGTAGGGAGGGCGGCGAGGAGGCGTAAAGGATGGAGGAGGGGTGCTTGCCACTCTCGACCCACGACTCCAAGACATGCAGGGAAACGGGGGTGGGCAAGGGGGTGGGAAAAGACAACCCAAACAAACATCTTGAAGACATTTTGCCAGGCACACCAAAATTAATCACTGTCCCACGGTGGCACTGACATTTGCGGGAAGTGACACGCAACATGACAGACTAGAAGGAGAGGATGAAAGGAGGCTGATGGAGGGTGGGGGTCCTGGGGTAAACAAGAGCCACTGTCACTCGCTGTGATCGTGTGTGATGTGTGTTTTTGTCTGTGTGTCTATACGTGGAGTGCCCACTTTGTTTCCTGCCCTCCAAGACTCGGCGCAGGCAAACGGCCAAGTAGACTAGTGATTGCTGACCAGATCTGACTGCGGTGGCCGCACGCAGCGGTCGGGGAGACCGGCCAAATAAGTGGACAAGACCTCCGCTACAGATCAGCACACTGACTGACCCTACAGGACTCGTACAGCATGGGGCTCCATCAGCATGGTTCACATGGTCTGATGGTCACAGAATAATCCACAAAACAAGGACACTGGTTTTTTTTTAGGGGAACATCCCCAATCTTTGGGGACCGCAAAAAAGCATGCTCAGTCTGTTAGAGAATATCATCCCTGCTCAGTTGGGGACTGTTATTGTACCTCATGTTTCAATATTTCATTTCATCCTACTTATATTGTATTAGCATGTTCCGCTTATTTGCTTTCTTCCGTTTCATTTTAGATTTCATGTATTGATGGTCTTTAGATGCTAGCCTCAATTTGCTGAAAAAGGTAGGCTGATTTGTTATTCAGACCCGAAGCAAATAATGCAAATGTGGCACTGAAAGCCACTTATGAAATACCCAAAGGCAACTAATCACTCCTTCTCTTGTTCCAGCCTTTCTGCTACCTCCTAATTAGAAGCTGGAGATTGCATGAAACCAGGTCACACAGCAGGTCTCGTACACACCGATAACCAGGCAAAGATGAGGGCAAAACTTCATCCAGACACCAAGCCAAGCATGCGTTATTCTTAGGGCTGGAGGTGAAAAAATAATGCCATTCATGATATTAATCCCATATATTTTACTTCGCACTTCAGAAGAAAGGATTTAGGCTTGAAGCATTTCAGTGTAGAAGTATATATGTTGTGTTTGTGTACCTTTGACCTGTGCATACATTCTTGTTTCCATGTACGTGCCCGAATAAGCAAAAAAACAGCATTGGTAGCATACAGTCAACCATGATCCACTGCCAGAGAGATTATTCTTTGCAGTGCCATTTCTGCATGAGAGTTGACAGTCCATCATTTAGATTTTGCAGTGAATCTACAAAAAAGGATGCTTTGCCTGAAGCAGAAGGAGCTTCTCTTTGCTTCTGTGTCTTTTTAAAAGAGAATTCAGCTCCAAATTGTAAATCCAAAAACCTTCGCTAGCTGTGGATGCATGTAAGTACTTTAATACGAGGCGACTGAAGTAATGACACATTAGTTTCACTGTTCGTGACACTCTGATTTGTTTCAGAGCACTGATAAAGCTAATAAAACACTCACAAACATTGTCTTAGATATTGGTAATGTTTCCGAGCAATTGTGCTGTTTCTATATTGCAGGTTTCTGTATGTGCTAGGTCTGCAAAGCACAGCACACAGAATAGCCGGGCAGATCAGGTCCAAGCCGAACAACAGCTTGTGACAGAAGCAGGCCAAAGAGGATGTGGAGATATGCAGAGACCTAACAGGCAGCCGGCCGGCCATCCACTGTTTTTCAGCTCTCCTTATACTCAACACATCACTTCAGGTCCATCGCAACTGCATCCCAAAGAACACAGTGAGACTTTAGTTTCATAATAACATACAAAAAAACAACACCATTGTCTGTTCTGTATAATAAATGTATAGGCATGAAGCAATCCAAATTTTGTGGCCAATTTTAGATCTACAGATTTTGTAAAGCTGTGACTGGCTGATACTGATCTTAAACTATTTCAGATTCTCTTCAAGAACAATAATAAGAATAATAAAAAAATAGTTTTCTAAAATTCATACAGTTAACATTCTTGTTTGCAAGATTTGTGCCAGGCTGGCTTTCCTGGAGGTTTTACAGAGTTTATATTATAAACAGTTAGCATCCTATATTAGTGATTAGCATGGTTAGCATTATGACAGATCTTTTTCTTACCTCAGAGATTTCCAAAAGACCGCCAACAAATCCAGCATGTTCCATAACAGAGATTTAAAGCACAAAAGGATAAACGGATATATTTTTCTGTACTCTTTTCAGTCTTCCTGCTATTTGCTGAAAGTCTTGCTCTCTCTCCCTCACAGCCAGAATGAACTGCAGACATGTCTCAAAATTTCACAAAAAATAGATCTTTTTAAAATAGCTTCTTATGTTTCTCTTCTTCATCTCACTTCATTTAAACAGTCCATTGACGTAGAAATTAGCTCATTGAAAATAAATCTGCCAGGGTTCCGTTCAAATCTCCTTGACTCCATAAAAGATTTAACACCAAAGAGTATTACCCCGACCTGGTACAGCTAGGGATGGTCACATTAACTGATTGGAAAAACATTAGATTTTTTAGTTTCCAACCAGCCTAACACTGGTCAAGGCAACTGCTGAAAGTTGTCTGTTTTCAAGCAAATTACTACTTTTGGAATATCGTCTCTTATTACATTTAAGTAGCTGAATACATTTGTTGTAAATCCACAGACAATACATCACATTTTGTTGCTGTGCAATGCCCTGCGAACAAGGTAGCAAAAAGAGGTTATTTGGTGCTAATTACTCCCAGCATGTACTTTACACACCATTTAATGAGTTAGACTGAAGGCGTGGCCATTGGCTGTGACTCGCTATCCCAGTTATCCAACATGAACCGTGCAATCTCCCTCACATCACCCTTGTCATGTGCACCTAGTCCCCTTGCACATTCAATTCCCTGCTAGAGCTTCAATGGAGCAGAGACAAGGCCCCACTGAAGCAGCACAACAGCTCCCGTAGTGTCTCCACACACCATGGAGGGAGGGGTTTCGAAGGGGGGTTGGGGTATGCTGAGAGCTCACTCTCATAATTACAATAATTAACAGTTGCAGATTTAATTGGAATGGAAGGCATTAACAGGAGGAACATTGTGGTGGCGCATGCAGATGGAACCTTTTGCTGCAAGAAGCTTTTGTCTCATCTGACGGTGCCTTGGCTGTGGTTGGAGTGCGCTGACACAACATAGCAAAACACAAACTGAGCTGAGGGTTCAGACGGTGGGGCTTGTCAGGACTCAGACTGGAGGCACATAATTAGGTGCCAGGTTAATGAGAGCACAAGCTCTTGATGGCATTTGGTTACTCTATGCCGGCAATTAATGGTTTTGTTTTTTTGGGGTTTTTTTATGGCATGCTTGTGTGGAAAACACAATGCCATAGAAAAGTTCATTTTCCACAACCACAAACATTAATGTGTTGTATTAGGCTTTTATGTAAAAGATCCACACTATGTAATGCATAATTGAAAATATGACAAGATATGAGTACATAGTTTCATAATTTTTACAATAATAAAAAAAAGTGTTGCAAGAATTCCTAATAACCTCTCTGAATCAATACCTTAGGACCACCTTTGCTGCAAATACATCAGCAAGTCTTCTGGGGTACGACTTCATGTCTGACGTATTTTGCTTTGCCCTGGATTTCCCTCCATCCAATCTTCCATCAACCCTGACTAAGCTGCTTGTTTTGGCATCCACATAGCATGATGCTACCACTACCATGTTTTACTGTGGGGATGGAGCCTTCAGGTTAGTGTGCAGTGTTTAGCGCTGCACACATTATTTTGCAAATAGACCAGAAACTTCAATTTTGGCCTGATCTGACCAAGGGACCTTCTTTCACATGCTTGCTGTGTCCCCTACATGGCTTGTGGCAAACTGCAAACAGAGCGTCTTTTAACAGTTTTAACAGCATGCAAGTTTCAACAGCAAAACATACTTCACTAAAAATGAACATTGTGTCCATGTAAGTTATCTTTTAAAGCTTGATTTTAAGCCATATTTTAAGAATTCATAGACATTTTTGACAAAAAAAAAACCTGGCATCAGCATTATCGTGTCGATCCTTAACCACACTATTAGCATAATCTTTGGCGTAACATCGTCTTTTTTAAGGCCAAGTTGCTTTTTTATAATGCAACTTGGCCTTAAGTCACAATATACGGCGGTCACAGAAAAAAATATTGTGTTGGGAGAGAGTAAATCTGAAATTCTTTGCACAATTGAGTTTACGAAGTTTGTGTTTTCCGCATATCCCAACAGCTGAGCTCTTTCAATACTGTGGTATATCTGACATTTTTTTCTAAAACAGCCAGTGCCATTGCAGCCACCCAAAAGTTTTAGATATCCCAAATCTTATTACAGATAGTCAAACAAAACTGATTTAATGTTAAAATGTTCCTATTTCTCAATTATGCTGTTTGTTCACTAGGGTTTTCAAACAAACCTCTGAGGCCTTCGAAGAACTGCTGTTTTTATTGAGAGATTAAATTGAATACAGGTGGACTCTACTTACTAGTTAGGTTGACTCTGAAGGCAGTCAGTTAAAACAGCATTTTATTCAGGGGTGTCAATACAAAGGGGGTAAATACAATTCATGTGAGACTTTTAGGATTTTTATTTTTACAAAATGCTGAAATCCATGTGTCATCTTCCTTCTTTGTGTAGCACACTGTCACATAAAATCCCCAAAAAATACATTGAAGTTTGTGGTATAACATGAAGGGCTGTAACACTTTTGCAGGGCCTTGTAGTGCATTATTGACCTCAGGCCTGTGCGCAATGTTGGATGGAGCTGCAGTGACTTCGGCTAAATAATCAGCTCCACTCACTGTTCGGTGAGTGGTTAACTCAAAACAATACATACTATATGGAGCGGTAAAAACTAATCTGAGTTCACTCATGGCTACCGGGCAACGTGACCTTTTCAGAGCATATTGCTTCATGTTGTCAGCTGTAATGTTAAAAACTCCAAGTATGTCAAGCAAACATTGAGACAGCAGGTCAGGCGCAGGACAATGTCACCACAAAACCCATCAAGAACAAAGAAATCAAACCCTGTGTTCACAAGTTTTATGGTATTTCAACACATAATATTTTATAATGTATGTATGAAAGCCTTATCCCCTAAAGAAAAGCCCTGCTTCCATTCTGGGGGACTTATTGGCAACAAATCCACCGAGAGATCTTTAGACACCCTTTTCTTTAGCCCCAGCCACCCTGCGCCTCCTAGTTTGGAGTCAGTTGTTCTCCAGCCTGTGGTGGCCAATTAGAGTGCGATAAGATAAATGGGTTCCTGCAACTTTGATGTCCTTCTTTTTAATAAGCTTTGGTTAAGATGACATCTGTGCAGAAGAGTTCAATATCTACACAGTGGGAAAGAAAATAGGTTTATTCTAAAATGAAATATCATGTAAATACTGCTGGAGTTTTAGGCTGGGTGGTGGATCACAGTTTCGGCTCTGGTGCTGGCGTCTTCCACCGCAGTCGCGCAGATTAGTCAGCGAAAGATGATTTTTAGAGCTTTGTGAAATCGCTGCTTTTTTATACGACTGAATCCGGCACGGCATAAACAGAAAACGGGCTTTTCACAAGTGTGATTGTGGAGTCTGAAGAATGCTTTACTAGTTTTTCTAAAAATGTTATACATAAGAGATTTGATTTAGCCTACAAATGTTAAATAATGGAGCACAATTGCAACTACAAAAAGGTACGCTGTAACACTATCTAAAATTGCACGGTAATAAAATATTGTACAATTCTATATGAAGAGAAGGTGGGAAAAAAAGAGCATATATCTAACCTTGCCTGCGGACGTGCTCCTTTATGTGTGTGTGTGTGTGTGTAACTCATTCAGGAACAATGTAAATGTCTGGAGAGTCTTAAGACCAAGCAGGCCCGTATAAAAGCACCCTGTTTCAGGCTAGTAAAACAAGTCAATAAATATAGTGGAGGAGCCTGTTCTGTCTGCTGCATTCTGCTGAATGAAAACAGAGGTGAACTGCTTATTGTCAATCTGGCACCTGTGGTTGACAGCAGCATTATGGGCGCTCATACATTCTGACTATCACTCGTCACAAGCTATATCTGTCAACATTACACTCAAGTGCATTTTAGATGTAAAACAAGGTCTCTCCGAAAGGATTATTTATGGATTTATGTGGTCAGCTGCTAAATGAATTAAGTACCTCCCACAGCAGTAAGTAACCACACTTCCAAAATACTTCTCTTTCTCACCCGATTCATCACCATTTTTTTGGATTCCTCCAAATAGAACAAACACAGAAATATTACATGCTAAGCCTCCACAGGTTGGCGCCTACTGTTGTTGGAGAAACAGCCAACAAGGAAGAATGACAGACTTAGACAAATGGAAACAAACACATGCCAGTGCATCTCAGTGTCTCTGCAAATTACGAAGTGGCTGGAAAATGACATATTTGTAGTGAGGCCTTTTACTGTGAAAACCTTTAAAAATCCAGGGCAGCCAACTACCTTTAGAAGTCACCTAATAAGTAAATGGAGTTCCCCTGTGTGCAGTTTATTCTCAAAATACATCATCCCCACAGTGAAGCATAGTGTCGGCACCATTATGCTGTTAAGATGCTTGTCCTCAGCAGGGACAGGGAAGAAGGAGTAAGATAAATCTTTAGACATAAGCTGTTAGAGGCTACAACAGACGTAGGAATGGGGCACAGATTCAACTTTGACCAAAACAACTACACAATCTTAATACCCCTAAATAAAATCCAGTCCAATCAATTACTTTCAAAAGTTCCAATACAGTTCTCTCTCCTAAATAATTATCACCTTTTTCAGATTATCCCCAAAAGAACAAAGAAAAACTACATGCTAAACCTTTGTAAGCTGGACCTTACTTGTGGTAGGAGACAGAGGCAAAATGGGAAGCCAATGACACAGTCTCACACAAAATGGAAACACCATTAGGAAGGCAAACACTTCAGGGCGATAGCAGCTACCTGATTACAGGAAGGAGGAAAGCAAAGCCACAGCTCTCCTTTTTTATACTGTGTCAACACTTTGGGAAAGCAAATATTTCAGTGACTACCCTTCCTGCGCTTTAATCCATATGGTGCATTCTGTTTGTCACCTCAGATGTTCCACTAACAGGATGGGTTTCCAGAATATGAACAGCACTCACCTCTCTGAGCTGCACAATGAACACACAGAGGTCACACACCGTATCACACTGAGGCCAGCGTCACTCCTTTATTAAATTACCCAGCTAACTTATTTTCTGTCACACTGCTGATATGAGGGTATCTTTTTTATTTATGTGGCGGATTTCCAGAGGATTATGCATTAAAGATTAAAGACATATATTCATATATATATTTATATATATAAATATATATATATATATATATATATATATATATAGAAAGAGAGAGAATGCAATACCTCAGACATTGCATGGCTGATGTGTGTAAAGGGAAAGGAGGTGTTGTAAAACAAATCTTTAGCAGACACAACCGGACAGGGTTTATTCTCCTCAGACAATACAAGTTGTGACTATTCAGAATGTTTCAACCCTAAAATACTGTGGTAAGCAATACAAATCCCTTGGACAAAATGAAATGTATTAAACATGTGGATTTCATAAATCTCCCTTTCCTCAGTCTGGGTCAGAGGTATATTCACTGTTGAGCTCAGCAGGCATTTTTCCCTCAGTATTGTTGCCGAGAGTCGCAAGTGCTCCGAGTGGTTTCAAAATGAATGTCAGCAAAAGCTGTGTGTGTGTAGCAAACAGCACATCCTCATGGTAAAATGGTTCGGATCACTTTCCCCTGCTACTTTATTAGAGTATTACTGTGGTGTGTGGATTCAAAGGTCTGCGAAAGAAATATTGCCTCTGCAACAGTGAAGCAAATTCTTCCTTTCAGATGTAAAACATCACCATAAACAGCTTTGGAAAATTTTTCAGCATCAATCACCACATTTTGGAGAGATTTCAGATAAGAACATAACACTGTTAAACACCCTACTGGGATCCCTTTAACCTTGAATAGCTTACCAAAGGTAGAGGCAGCCTAGGGCTAAAGGGAGACTGGCTACCAGAACTCCCAGTGCCATGCTGTTCCACAGTGGGGGCCCACTCTGGCCAGATTGCCAGAAAAGCCAGCAGAGGTGGTGCTACAGAATTAGCAGAGGCTAATCACTCATCTGCTGCCACATGTATTGAAATGGCTCTATTATCTCCTTAGATCTCTAGACAGTCTAGTTTCTTGTAGCCTCATTGAGGAAAAAAGTTTATACAGTGTCTTACAAAAATATTCATACCATTTCAACTTTTCCTCATTCTGTCATGTTACCACCTCTAACCTTAATGTGCTTTATTTTTCTTTTTTTAAATACCAACACAAAGTAGCAATTTTGCATTAAGTGGTGTGCATTTGGATTTAGTGAATACACTATAGAACCATCTTTGCTGCATCTACAGCTGAAAGCCTTTTGGACTACGTCTCTAGCTCAGTCACAATAGATAGGTGAAAGGATGCCCCCAAATAGATTTCTCTTGATGTCTTGAAAGGTGGTTGCTGTTGACCAAATAGGTCAACCAATTTGATGTTTTTACTAAATTTGGATGGGATCTATGGTTGTTAAAAAATCTGATCTTAAACCAATTTTTCTGGGCTAAATAAATACAATTGCTGGCGAGTCTTCAATAATCATAACAAAAGATGTTTATGTATGTGCAATGCTTGGAAAAAAAGTATTTTGCAGCCTCTGTTTTTCTTTCAGGATTACTCTGTATTTAGCTTCACCCACCATCCTAGCAACTTGGATAAGTTGCTGTTTAAGGAAAACCTTCCTTAAGCCTGATGCTGCCATCAACATGTTTCAACTCTAGGGTTTGATGTTTCAGGATTGATTTGCAGTGTTAGTTTTCCACCATACAACTGGGCCAGCAGGTTGTTTTTCAGTCTCATCTGACCAGAGCACTTTCTTTCATATGTTTGCTGTCTCCCCATGCACGCCTTGTGGCAAAATGCAAATACGACTTCTTATGGTTTTCCTTCAACAATGTCTTTTTGTATTTTAATTATTCCATAAAGTCCAGCCTGAAGTGTGGTGCACAACCAATATTTGTCCTGCCAACAGACTCTCCCACAAGAGCCGTGGATCTATGCAGCCCCTTTAGTTACAACGGGTCTTTTAGACAGTCATGTCTTTGTAGGTTTGCAGCTGGGTCATATTATTACCACTTCCATATAATAGACAGAGTAGTGCTTCTTAAGCTATTCACAGCTATGGATATTTTTTTATAAGCAACCCTGCTTCTCCACAATGTTCTCCCTGAGTTGTACGTTGTGTTCCTTGGTCTTCATAATGCTGTTTGCTAGCAGCTTCATCCTTGTTTACACTGACTCTGACCAGCTTCAGAAAGAGCATCCACACAGCCTGATGCAGTCACTATAATTCTTCACTGTGGGGAACATAAATTCTGAGATTCATTTACAAACAGGTGGACTCTTTTTACTAAAGGTGCGTTCCATTTGTTCTCTGTTCTCTCATTTTTACTGCTGTTACAGTTGCTAGCACAACGAAACAAAAAGAAGCAGGAAACTGGAACGTTATAACTCGGAGATGATGTAAGCTCCGACTTCCCAGTCCCGTTAATGGAACGCACCAAGATTACATGAAATCTGAAGGCAATTTGTTGTTCACACTTTTCAGATCTTTAATTGTGCAAAATTTCCAAACCCGTTTCCTTCCACTTCACAATAATGATCTAGTGTGTATTGGTCTATCACATAAAATCCTAATAAACTACCCTGATGTATGTGGTTGAAACAAGGCACTGCATGTTCACCTTGTGAGGTATGCACCACCAGACGGATGCTTGTTCACTCTAATTATTTAAGCACACTCATGGATAAAATACGATACGATCATCAAAGATGAAGCAAAGAAAGGAATAATTGCAACTGCAATATGGCTATGCTAATAAATGTAGGACTTGGGCACAGCACTCACAATGGATACACAATCAAATGCTCTTGCTGTAGTATTTTGATTTGCCTCCAACTAAAATGCTAGTAAACAAAGCATGAATGATGCATGAATGTCACACATGGGTCTGCCTCATGTGGGGGACTATTGAAACAAAGATGAATAAGAATGGAAGATAAATTAGTGTGTGAAAAGTATATTCTTCCCCCCGAGCTTACGCTGCAGATGAAGCAAAACAAATAATGAAGCCTACAACCTATGAGTCACTTCAGCCCTATTGTAAACTTCAATCATTTCAGTGACAGCTGACGATTTCTTCATCATCACACAAAGACAGATTAAAAAGTTGTCAAATTAAATATTAAAGAGGGACTGCGGGCAGTTGTGAATTATTAAAGGCATAACACAGATTGGAGACGTAATGAGGCACCTATATGCATATTTTATGCCACCAGGACCAAATGCATATATTTTTCCTCTCAGCCACCTACTTTGTAATGAAGAATAGCAAGTGTATAGATGTGGTAACGCAGTGTAGCGGAAATGATGTGAGAGAGGAATCGGTTTTACATAATGATGTCAAAAGTAATATTGCTCTGCATGGTCATGGAGGATAAAGATAAGATTTTATTTCTCTGCGAAATAGTATTTTGCAAATAGGTTCTTTATTTCCTTAAAGAATAAAGAGGTCCGCTTTCTGAATCGTAGAATGTGGCTTTTGCCGAACGAGGCGAACATCTTATCTTTCAATAGCAGAAGAAAAAAATCTGTTGAATATACCCACGTGTGGCGCTGAATGCTGAATGTAAGAGCTTTGTCATCTCTTAAAATAAAGAGAAAGTGACAAGTGACTGTAAACGCTATCACATTTTCAGCAGAAGGAAGGTTTGAAGAGAGAACAAAGCCCTTAAAAGTGCAGTGCAGAGAGAGGGTTGAATCTCTATGAAGAAAAGTGTGAGGGCTGCATTACACTAAGTCAGCATCGATTGGAGTAAACAATGATGATCAATACGCACATAAAAGGCTGCTTCCAACAAAGACTTACATGCGGATTTCAAATATCATGCTCCATAGAGAATGTTCTCTGAAAGCCTGTTGAATTAGCAGCACTGCACCTTCCTCTATCTTTCTTTTAGATACATAATTTCTATTCAGCTGCACAGATACACTACGGTGTCCGCGCACACTTACTCATGCAATAAGCATCATTGTCATAGAGCCTTCCCTTTCAAATGGTTCTGCCTCCACCATCTGCAGGCGTTCCCAGACACACCACTTTGAGTCTGCCATAATGATGCATGACTAAGTACAGTTAAAGTGTTGCAGTCTGTTGGCAAAAAGCAGTCAAGCACTTTGCTATAGTGTCACTACGGATAAACCATACAGCTGAAGGTTGACGATGGATAAAAGGCAGTGACAGGCCTGGTGATGCGACTCCGCATGTGTGTGAGTGTGTTTGTGAGTGTGGATTCACACGTGGACGAGACTTTAGAAACCATGGCACAGCAGATTTGTATGTGTACTTAACAAGGATGTGAAATAGGGTTGGACACAGTGAAATAAAATGCTGTGCTGGAGTCTGCTGAAACTGGGACATGGTTTAAAAGTTATTCCCCATGCTAATAAAAAGCCATCTTCCTCTCCTTACTGAAGCCATATGACTTTGCTAATATCAAAGGCTGTATATACACAGGTGCATCTAAAAAAATTTTTTTACCAATCGGATGCTTTTGTATTTACCTGTAAATGAGAATGTTACATAATACAAATATTAAAAGATTTTAATACAAAAGTTTTAGGTTTTGGCCAACACAGTCACACAACAGTTGTTGAGCAGTCATCACAACCCTTCACAAGGAGGGTAATCCTCAAAAGGTCAATACTGAAGAAGCTAACATTTCACACAGTGCTGTGTCCAAGCATATAACTGGAAAGTTGAGTGGATGGAAAAGATTCAAAAGCAACACGGATAACTGCAGCCTTGTAAGGATTGTGAAGCAATTCAGGAGTTTAGAAGAGATTATCAGGGTGCTGACTGCAGCTGGAGTCAGGGCTTCATTTTAAATTTCCTGAGAACCAGAATTTTGGGTTTTAATTTTTCATAAGAACTAAAGCACTGACTCCAGCCACAGTCTGTGTCTTGTCATCTTCCCTCAATTCTTTAATGGGTTTGCTTTACAATCCTCTCCAGTAGGGATGGGCAGCTATCATATCATATGTTTATTGTTATATTGTGAATTGTCATGATAGCAATTAAATTTTATGACGTTTGCCAACTGAAAATTAAATAAATCTAAATATAATTGAAAATGTGTAATAATGCTGTAATTGTGTGTTGTCTATGGTACTGTGGCACCACTGATATACTGAAGTAGTATGTTTATTGATGGGCAACCTTTATCTTTAGTGCAGTATTTGTGTTAGTGATGCTCTGAGTGGCTGAAGTAATTGGTTCACAGCATAAAAAGGCTTAAACTTTTTCTGATGACACTTTTTCTTCCATTAAACTTTCATCAATATACTTTGTGATTCTAATTTCCTCAAAAACAGAATTTTGGGTTTTCATTAGCTGTAACTCCGCATCTTTCACAAATGAATCAATACCTATATCCAGTATCTCTCCTCATTCCACTGTTTTTTCATGCATCCTTTAAAGTAAGAACTCAGCATGCACTGAATACAGAGACAAAGAACTCTCTCATTATATTGCCTGTTTTCCAAAGTCTTTAGTGTCAAAACGGTGCACAGACTTTGTTGCCGCCTTGCCGAGTTCACCACTGCAGCTGCTTTTATGTAAATGATCCTGAATGTTATTTTCTAAAGAATGCATTTTAAAGAGAAATCCCCATTTCTGCCTCTGCATCTTGTCAAAACCCTTTTCTCTTCTGTCTCGTCCCTTCTCTCACTACCCTCTCCCTTCCGCTTCATCCGTAGACTGCATAATTGATGCAAATACTGTCACATGTGTCAGGAGTGGAGGCTCTTCTAGTTTACTTCTGTGCTACACTTTATCAGGGAACATTAAGTGGAGAAAGCAGCCTCATGCCAGGGGTGGAAAATCAGCTTGTCAGTGGTCTCATTCACACAGCCATTTCTACTGGATTGTTTCATCAAGGTGATTGAGAGCAAAAAAGTGCAAGAGCAAATTCCAGCTTATGTTAAGGGGCCTTGCCACATGCATTATTTATATTTGTTGCCCACCCCAGTCTCTCCATTCAGCCATCTGAATACATCATGTCCTAATTCACAAATATTTCTTCAGATTTCCTCCTATTTGTGCGAAAACCCCTTCTACATCAACCTCCCGCAGCCATTAGGCTTGTAAAGCGTGCTTTTTTTTTTGCTGTGTGACACAGACCTGAAATTACAGATAGCTGCTTTCAAGGAGTGCTGGGGCAAGCTGTAATGGCTGTGGAGTGACGAGAGTGCAGCCAGAGACAGGAACAGGATTTCATTTACAACAACGATACAGGAGGAATTATGTAAAATGGTAACATTCCATGCCATTTAATGAGCCATATTCACTAATGTCTGAGACTATGGTCTAGCAGTAATAAAATGCACCGGCTGCCAGAGCTCTGCTGCTACACTGTTTCTGTCTATTTACAGCTCCATGTGAAACAATGGTGCATAACAGAATAGGCAGACATTTGCAGTTTTTTACTCTGTGTGCTGAATTCTCTTCCTTCAGACAAAGCGAGGTGCTTGTCTGCTGTCCTTTCTCTTCTTCCTCCTCCTCCTCTTTTTGTCTTGTGCTCCCCCCTTTTCTTCTTTTTTTCTGGCCCCACTCTGTGCCACAGATTAAGTGACTTGATCCTGCAAACATCTGAAGAATTCAGCTCCACAAAGAGGTCAGACAAAGGCCAGGGGATTGCCTTACAGGTCCTCTTCCATTAGCAGATCTACAAAGGTGTTATCAAGGGGGGCTCTGTGGGAAACAAAAATCCCTCAAAAAGAGCAGATTGTGAACTGATGTTTATCTTTGCACTTACAACTGAAACCAGATGTTTACATATGCTGTATAAAAATGCTGTCTGCCAATGGATCTGACAAAACAAGTCCTGTTTTAGGTCAATTAGAATTGCAAAACGTATTTGTATTTGCTAAATGTCAGAAAAATAAGCAAAATCATTTTTTGAGATTCTTTATTAATTGTATTAATTCTAATTAAGACTCTAATTAGGACTCTATTTCTACTTCCTCTCTCATTGATTTTTGGGTCAGTGTGAGAGGAAGTAGCATAAGAGTCTTACGAAGCCAAAAGCAGCCCAAAAGCAACATAAAAAGTCAGATTACACTTTGCAGATCCACACAGTGACAAAGACCTTAATTTTTGGAGACATTTCCTCTGGTTTGATGAAACCAAAAAGTGTTTAGCCATCATGACCATTTGGATTAAAAAGGGAGAAGCTTGAAAATCAGAGAAGACTGTCTCAACTTTGAAGTACGGGGGAGGGAGGGAGCATCATGTTGTGGGGGATGTTTTGCTGTGCAGTTCACAAAACACATCAACTCCACAGGAAAGAACATCATCTGGAAATATTTCATCAACACCTCAAGACATCAACCAGGAAGTTTGGTCACAAATAGGTCTTCCAAATGGACAATATCCCTTAGCATACCACCAAATTATTTATAAAGTGGTTTAAGGACAACAAAGTCCATGTCACGGAGTAGCTATCACAAAGTCCTAATACGGTTAAAGCTTTGATGGCACAGCTGACAAGGTGTCCAGGCAAGGTAGCTTACAAACCTGACTCAGTTACACCAGTTCTGTCAAAAAGAATGGGCCAAAATATCAGTAAACTATTGTGAGAAGTTTGTGAAAGGACGCCATTTATAAGGTCATTCTTCAAAATACTAACCAAATACTATGTAAACTTTTGATTTTGACGAACGTTCAAAAAATATATATAAAAATAATTTCTCTCATAATACCAGCAATTTGAAATTAGAAATTATTTTGTTATTACTAAATGACCTAAAACATGAAAAGTTTAATCTGATTTAATGTCACACACTAAGGAAAATAGGTTGTGTGTGTTTTTATAAAGTGTATATAAATATCTGGTTTCAACTGTAACTAAATTAGTTTTATATGGAGGTTATTGGAAATTACTAGAAGAAACTAATTAGCCTTTTATGTTGTAAATGTCTTGGGATAAGCTGTAATATATTTCCAAATTAGGAAACCAAGTTTCACCTTTGTCAAATCTTCCCAATTTTTTGTTTTTGCACTTTTGTTTTTAGCTTTTTTCCGAAAGAAGTTTACACTTGTGAACTGCAGTAGGCCTACTTGTGCCAAATAAGCTGTAAGTGCTGTCTCTTTGTTTACATGTTTCTTGATACAGGCAAACAAAAATACCCCATATTTTCCAGGCAATACCATTCACAAAGAATATCTGGGGCTCCTAGAAAAACATTTCAGCTGTAATAAGCTTTCTCCACGAGCGTCTGAAGCATTTTCAGAGGGCTCCTTTGAAGCTCTCACTCTGTTGACTGTTCATAAAAAGACAGTGCTTGGAAAGCCTGAGCGTCATATCGCTGTAACCTCTTCTGCATTAACCATTAATTGGCAATGTGAGTAAACACGAGTGAAGATACAAGAATGCCCCCAACAACACCCGCCATGCTGCTCCCACTTAAAGCTGTGCGCTCAACAAATGTTATTGAGTTTTGCAAACATGCAATGTGGCACTGTTTGTTCACATCTCGAAGTAACTTCTTGCAGTAAACTAGTATGTATGTGTAATAGGATGAGAACGTGAGCCATGTTTAGCACATTTTAGTGTATAGACCTTTACAGCATTTTACAAAAGTATTCATAGCCGTTGACCTTTTTCACATTGTTTTGACGCAAAGCATAATTGTGTTATATCGGGATTTTATGTGACAGACCATCACAACGTAGAGATGTGAAATGAAAATAATATGTGCTTTTAAAAGGTTTTTATTTGAAATGTTTAAGATACATTTGTATTCAACCCAGCTGAGTCAAACTCTACCACCTCTGTACTTTGACTGGGCCATTCTAACAAACAAATATGACTCAATCTTATCCCTTCCATTACACCTCTGGGTGTATCTTTAGTGTTGCCGTCCTGCTAGAAGATGAACCTAAGCCATAGTCTCAAGTCCTTTGCCACAACTAACAGGTTTTCAGCAGGATTTCCTAGTATTAGGGTCCATCCACCTACCATCAACTTTGACCAACTTTCCTTTCCCTGCTGAGGAAAGGCATCCCCACAGCATAATGCTGCCATAACCATGCTTAACTGAGGGGAATGTTTTTTCATAGTGATATGCCATCTTGGTCATGTTTGAGTAGGTTTGCAGTTTTATGTTTTCCATTCTTTTTAGATGATGGACTGACCAGAGCTTTGTGGGATGTTCAAAGCTTGGGATATTGTTTTATAACCTAACTCTGCTTTAAACCTCTCCACAATCTTATCTGTGACCTGCCTGTTGTGTTTCTTTATCTCCACAATGCTGATTCTTCACTGGTGTTCTGTGACAAACCTCTGAGGCCTTCACAGAACAGCTGCATTTATAATGAGATTAGGTTACACACAAGTGGTCTCTATTTCCTATATAGGTGTGTTCTGAAGAGAAATGGCTACACTAAGGGATACCCCTAGAAATAAAGAGGGCTTCATACAAATGGTCACAAAATCGTCCATTTCACAATCCTGCACTCCTTTTTGTTGGTCTATCACATAAAATCCCTTTTAATTACACTGACCTTCATGACTGCACAGTAAAAAACATTCGGACATTTTTAAGGAGTATGAATACTTTGCAAAGCACTGCAGATAAATTTAAGTTGGTTGCTGTACCCTTTATACCCCAGCTTGTTATGTGTCATTGGACCTGCTCAAGAGGAGATTTCGGTATGTTGCTTTCGAGCACTTACCCTTTAGCTTACAAGCAACACACTGCCTGCTGAAGTATTGTTATCCAAGCACTCAAAGGTGTCCTAATCATGTTCCACACGACAGAAAAAAAAAACCATGAGTCTCTGGAAAACCATCGTGTATTGAACGGCACAAAAATGCAACACGCCTGCTGAGCTCTGATTAAAAGATTTTATTACATGTTCAGCATAGGCGCGTATCGCTGCACAGTCTAATATTTGGTTTTGAACACGCAATGCAGCGTGTTTCCTCATAACAGAAAAATGTAATATGAAAAGCAATGCATTCTCTAATTACATCACCACAGCTGTGTATGGATCATCAATAAGCCTTATTCAGCTTTAGGTGGGGGAATATGATCAGATATTCAAAATTCAGGAGCTGGAAGAAGCCTCTTTTATCTTACTATAAATTCTCATTATTTCTAATAGTGCTTGTGAAGGCTGAGGAGTAGAGCAGAGCGTGTTCTCTTTTATTATTCAGTAACAGGCAGACATGGCCAAGCACTATGGGTTAATGTAATATCACAGTTGGATGCCTCCTCTACTCACTTACATTCCCTGTTAGCCTAAAAGTTCTTCATTGAAAAAAAGGGGGGTAAAAGTCTAACCTGCATGAAAGAAGGTGACGATTGGAGATGTCCATGATGAGAGAGCATGGCAGAGAGCCAGAGAGTTACACCAAAAAATTCCTTTCAACGGGTTTTTTAGGAGGATTGATTAAAGGAGCATTATCTTTTCATTTTAAATATAACAACAACACATCTGAAGATAACAAAAAGTCAGACATCCACATTCATTTTGTTGTGTGGAAACATTGGTCTAAGAATAGAAAAATGGACAGCAAAAAGTCCGTGGCTCATCTTCTGAGACTGGCATATCAATTAGGATTGTGAATAAGAGTGTAATTGAAAACAACAGGAGCAGAAAGAAGCGGAAATTCATCACGGCAAGCATGGAAAAGCACAAATGAGCTCAGAGAGAGACACAGAGAGCTTTGGCCCTCTATTCTTCTGCTCTGTCTTTTTTTTGTCCAGTAAAGCCTCTATCTAATGTCCCCCCACCATTACCAAACAATGAAATCAGCGACCAAACAACTCGGCCCGCTGTAATTTCCTTTAAGAATTCTAAGCCAGCTAATTGTTTTATTGGAGGTCGAAATAAATATTTCTAGGACTGCCTCTCTATCCAGCAGCAGTGAATTCATAAGCTTTGTGTTAGGAGCAAATTGGCTACACAAGTCTGCAGCCTAAGGGGTCCACCAATAAATGGTAAATCTGGTTTTATAAAGAAAAAAAGGAGTTGCCTCATCATTAACTAGCTACTGTTGGCCCATTACTCTCAACCTGTTGAAGGTTCATCACCTCTTAGTGTGTAATTTTGTGTAAACTAAGAAATATACGCACGACTGGGGTCAAAGGTCACATTATTGGGACTTTAATAGGATAGTTTTATTAGGCGTGTCTGTGCTCTGTGCTTGTGATTGCTTTACCAACTTTGGCTCACAAGCCAGTAGCATCTGTGTTTTGCTATACTCTTATCTCTGGTGGCAAACGATCACAGTGGTGCAGGGCTGCCACACGATCATTGTACCATGGCTCCACTGTCACTAAATGGCACGTTCTCTCAGCCCCATTCCTCCCTTTCCTCGGCATGGGCTTCTCCAGCTGCAGCCTAATTTCCTGTGACTTGCCTAATTACTGTAATTAAGGATTAATTGCCATTAATTATTCACACATAAGCTCATCGCAAATCATGGGGTAAATGTCTTATGAAAGCTGCCATACAAGCCATGTATAAACACACTAGGATACTACAGGCGGCTGAATCGATCACTCAGCCCTCCAACAAATCTCCATGCCACACTTAGGAAAACAGCCATAAGTCTTCTCTAAAAATCAACAGTCCATCCAGGTGATGGAGGAATCAATGCAGATGTTTTTTTTTTTTTTTCCTCAGCAAAATTTAGTCCTAGGCCTTATGCATCCAGACACAATAAAAAAGGCTCGGTGTTTTTATAAGACAGGATAATGTAAGGAAATGACATGAGAAATGAGAATAATGAGATGCTAATTCTACTTCGATCAATAGTACTTCTTTCATCAGATCTACTTTGCCTACAAAGAGATAGGAAAGGTCAAACCTTGTTGAACTGAATAAGATCTATCCTAAAAACCCTCAAATTAGAGATGCACAGAGAATATGAGACTATAATAGCTTAAATGGCACTGACCATTGATCAGCCAGTCAAAAAAAGAAAAGTGTGATCTTTTACCGATCAGTGAACACACCATGCATAAGTGCTACCAGGTTACACTGACAACACTCTTTGGTGTGGGTGGTGCTAATGAGGGAAGAGCTCATTAATTGGTATGTAAATAATTAGCACCAGAAACCCTTTTTCCCTTACCTTGTTTGCAGGACATAACACAACAAATATGTACAATAAATACATAAAAAAATAAATGTACAATAACATTATTCAGCTGGTGAAATACTGAAGAACTCAAAAATCTAATCATTTTTGGATTAGTAAACGCACCATTTTATAAGCGACACTCTTTGGTGTGGATGCTGTTAGTAAAGAAATGTAGTTATTTTTACTACACCGAGGTGTTTAAAATAATAAAAAATGCAAGCTGTTTCTATGTCATGATGACGTGTGTGGTTGATTCATACCATGGGAGAGTGAGACAGAAGATAACAGGAAGGCCAAATGTATTACAGCAACATTGCTCTGTTTTACCCCTTTTTCAACCTTTGTCATGGAACATGCTGGGTTTGGCAGCTAATTGTAAACCTTAAGAATTAAGAAAAGGGTCTACATTCTCTAGAAATATATACCAAAGCTGCTGTTTTAGTGTTGATAGCTCTACTAACTGTGCTAACTGTGAAAAACAGGATGCTAAAACATTATAATTTTGTCTTTGTTTATTAATAGTAAAACCCTGTTTTAAAGCTCCTTCTTTCACACACATACACCGGGACATTACCTCTGCTCCAAGAGTAGATTATTTATTTCAAATTTTTTTAATGCTGTTAACACATAGATTATATTGCATCATATTATTAAAGAGGAATCACAATCTGCTAAGATGGACAGGTCAAAGCTTTACAAAAACCAGAGATCAGAAAATAAGAAAATGTCATAATGATAATCTCTTGAGAGAATGATGGTATGTCTGGGACCTTCTGGCTTCTCGTGGGAGAAAAACAGGGATGGAGCACGGGCAAATATTTACACTCAGACAATTCCCAAGCATTTTTAGGGAAATACTTTTCAAGACTTCGGCATCATAAAAACATAATAATAGCTGTAATGTAAATCTGCTGAACATGAAATGTGTTCGAGGGACCTGCATGCAAACAGTTTTTAAAATGAGACATTTTTACAAGGCTTTAAATCAGCACTGGAGCCATGTGTTGACAGAGAGAGGGAGAGAGGGGAAAAAAGGTAAAGTTAACTGTCTGGTACTACATGGGAAGTCTGTGAGACCTCACAGTAAGCTTAATCGTAATATACAAGAGCGAAAATTATTTTCTGGATCCTGATGGGTAGTGAGCAGAAGTTGCTGCCTCAGCAGTGAGAGACCACACCATATATTTGCTTCCTTGTGCCTTCTCTCAGACAGTTTGGTAACTGTCTGAGAACTAGATGGAATGAGAGGGGACTAATTGTTGGACCGAAGGCAGATCTGGCAGATTAATGCAGGAAACAGCTTTATTTTGGGCACGCAACTTTGTGTGTTTGATTTAAACATTTATGGTAATGGACCTTCTGGCAGCTCTTAGATGCTCTACTCTCTCTTGTAAACAGCCACTTTGCAAATTCATCATTGGACCATCCTGCACAAAAACAACCTAAAGCTGCACAGGGAGTGGAAAATGGTTAACTCTATTTCTGATCAAGAGTGTAGCAAGAGCTCAGACATACAGAGGCAGTTTGAGCCGGTGCTGGCAAAATTTCACCTGATCAGCATTATTGCAGCCAGAGTTTAATTTATAGAGCTGAGCTGGTCCTGTTTTATGCGTTTGTTAGATTAATGTGCAGAGCCATACTTTTTTTACTGCCATAGTCTTTGATCAAGTTCAATTTATTGGGATTAACCTGGGGTTCAAGCATGGTCCACAATCCATTTCAAGTCATTATATAAGGCCTCCGCTCTCTCAAGCTGTGATTGGGTTCCTAGTCCTTATAATTACACACAAGTTTAAGCTGTCAAGTCTCTCCTCCAGTTGTGACGGTCCTTTAATGACCCTTTCCTATAACGTATTAATTTCCTCTTATTTTGAACTAACTTTTATACCTTTCAACTTTGCAACGTGCTCCTTAAATTAGCACATGTTAATTGTTACCTTAGAAGGGGTGCATTGCTGTGATAAATGCTACTTTTCATAGAGACACAATGGGAGTGCCTGATTGTGCCTCAGTGTTAATATGGAAACGTGTTTTACAGTCAACGTGTCACTGCGCTGTGCATCAGTGGCTGAGTTACAAGACCCCACAGCCTGTGAAACTTTCTGTGCACCCTGCTGCCCCCACACATTTCACTCCTACCTCTCTCGGTGTGACACCTCCCAGCATGCACATGCATCATAGCGCCATTGATACCTAATTGATACTTCCCTATTTATTGTCACCTTCCCTCCCTGTCAGCTGATTTGGCTCTCCTTGTCGCTTTGCATTTATGGACTCCTGGTTGCCATGATCCCAGTAATTAGAGTTTATGTGCTAATTGGTGTAAATACAAAGATGGGAGTTGCAGGCAATCACTTTCACACCGCAGCTATAAATTGTGCCTCTGATAAGTGTGGGTTGTAGTGCTGAGGGGATAGCAGAAGTGTCTCTAGTAAACTGATATTTCTGTCAGGTCTCTTTTTTTTACACATTGAAAGTGCTGCATGCATCGAATAATATCCTGACAGCTTAAGATATCTTTGCATCTTCTGGCTTTAAAAAGTCTCATTTACCTTTGCATGGCAAATGTGACATTTATTATTTCAAGGCCAACTTGTCAGCTTAATTGTAAAGACATGGCACTGTTCTCCAGCCTGAATTATATATAGATGTGTGGTTCTGCTTCTCTATTACATTTAAAACTATGCTTATTTCAAATAGTCATATTTAATTAAAGAAAATATATAAAATTATACATAGATATCCCCAGTTAAGTTCACAATTTTTCACACATGAATGGCAAATTTAAGTGGAAGACAATCTTTCAATTTTACCAAGGTGTAAATAATATTAACATTAAGGAGTGACCCAGCCAGAGTCCCAACTTGTGGAGGGAGCTAAAGATTGGGGTGAGGACATGGAGACCTTTAAAACTCAGAGACTTTGAGCTCATTCCCAATTATAAATTATCAAAATAAACATGCAAAAAACTGATTGGCAATTATGAGAAGAGTTTGAATATTTAAATACCAATAAAGCGTATAGTACATGTTTGACATCCCATTTTTATTTAGTATTGATGGTCAATTTTCCATTGTTTTATTGTCTTTTGAAAGATTCCATTCTCATTTTCTATTAAAAAGGACATTCTTAATTTAATAAAAATAATTTTAAAACACAATCTGAATATTTTTGGGCTTAGCTGATTAGTAGCAATGCAGTCCAATAACCTAAAATAATAGGTGGCCTCTGATGTAAAAAAGCACATTTTTACATCAGAGCAAACTTGTCAAAGTTCATTTTTCTAAAAAGGTATCATCTGAGATATTGCAGATGATTTACCTTTTTAGAAAAATGAACTATGACAAGTTAAATCATCTGAGATATTGCAGAGAGGAAAACCTGATAACAATCTGAATACTTCTTGGTGACACTATTGTGACAAAAAGCTCTAACAGGTTAAAACAAAACAGAGGATTTCATCTCACAACAAAAAATAATGAGCAGGGGTGTAAAAACATCTCCTGCACCAGATCTAGTGAGATTAAGACACCACACTATGTCTTCTCAAGCTCAAGCGTCTCTTGCAAAGCACTATCCAGTTGCTGTCAGCAACTAACTTCATCTGATAAATTTATTACTGTGAGCCACAAATATGAAGTAGTGTGGTTAAGCTTGAAATACCTTTGAATCTATATTTAATTTTTTAAGTAAAGAAAGAAGGAGTTCTTGAGATGACAGAGTAACTTAATAAAAACTGCTCATCAGACTGAAGGGGCAAACAAAGCCTACTCTACATTTATATGGTTTATTTGGCAGCATTTTGGGTACTCTGTATAAAAAGAAAACTGAGACGGACAAGCTACCAGCAATTTTTAAGCACTATATCGTGACTGGCTAGATTTTGGCGCCTAATGTTGAAGCTGGCATCTGAATTACTGCTTCCAAGCTAAACCAAATAGCAACTTCAGTGTTTGTTTTTTTTCTTAATGACTGAAGTTGATTAGCTCTATTTCTGAATTTAAGATCTATAGACTGATCAAACATGAACTGGATAATTCTACACTGATAAAAAAAATGTGTTAAATCACTCAGCTTGTGAATGAGGAAACCTTTATTCTTAATTTATCTTAGGTTTAGCATCAACAACCCGACATAGGACTATGTTTGTAAAGCCAGCAGGTTCAAAATGCTAATTTTCAATAAGAAGGGGAGACAGTTATGCAAAAACCAAATTACTATCTTTCACAACGATTAAAGTCACACTTGATGTGCTTTTTACATGCAAACACACAGATGTTTTTTTATCCTCTTTTCGTTTCCAACTTGGTTCTTTCTAAGCTCAGTCATGTCAGCAGATGTCCTTCTTACTGAGACAAAGAAAATGAGAGGGGGCTGGATATCATCAGCATAGAAATGAGCCTTCCTGATGCCCCTTTAAAGGCACAGCTACAGTGCCGCTCCAGCCACTGCATTACCTTTTCAACTTGCAAATGACAGTGTCACCAAATGCTATCCTTCCATCAATCAAGTCGAGGGGGTCATGAATATACAAAAGGCGAAGCGGAGACTGCCTGCCTCCTGCAGTTCTACTTGGCCCAATTATACGGGCTCGGCTTTCAGCTGTGAGCTTCCACTTTTTGTTTCAGTCTAAAGGGTACATACCAAGGCAGCTCCGGGCTTAATCAAGGTAGGTCATGCATACTGGACCTCTCAAGTGGACTGCAAATGCAAGTTAAATGTGGACACCAAATGTCATCTTCCTTTTACATCACTGCTGCCAGGGAACAAAGACAGCAGGGGTCAGTTCTGCACCCCTCTTCCTTTGCACACTCTGCCACATCCCGTGAACTGAAGTCTTCTTCTTTACCCAAACATAATACCAGCGCACTAGTCTGCTGCGGCTCTCTCTTCTTTTCTCTCTGCAGCAGCCTGCTTGGCCCTTTCTTACCCTGGTTGTCAGATTATAGCAGTGAATTAGCATTCCAACGGATACGCCTCAATTTAGGGATGAATTAGGACACAGGACTAACTAATGACCTCCCTGCTGAAAGTGGACCTTATAGTCGATGGCACAGCTGATCAATACGGCAGCTTCCGCTTAGCTTACGTTCTCTTCTGTCTTTTAAGTGCTCAACGGCAACCTTCCACAGCCTTAGAAAAGATAATCAACACAACTTAAAAAGTAAACCAGAAAAATCACAGAAGTCACGTGTGCTGATGTATGTCCATCAATAAACCATTTAGGATGACAGCAGAGTATGAAAGACATCGGTTAATAGTAACTTATTTTTAGGAATTCATTAGAGAGAATACAAAATCATGTGCTGGTCTGTTACACTAATGCAGCCAGATATCATCAGTTGCTAAATGCAATAATAGTGTTTTGTGTAGACAAAGTGTGACCTATAAACTGCTCAGTTTAAGTAGTTTTGAAGAACTGAAGCAAAACTCAAAGCAATGAATGATAGTCTAACTTTATCAGCTTATCATCTGACACTTAAAGACTGGGGGAAAATGAAATGCATGGGAGCCAAAGCTGGCCACAATAACACGAAGGCCCCTCTTAGTTTTGCCAAAAAACATCTTGGAGATCCCCAAGACTTTTGGAAAGATATTCTTTGGACTGTTGAGAAAAAAACGTAACTGCCTGGAAACTGTGCATCTCGTTAAATGTGGCATAAAACATACACGGCATTCAAGGAAAAGAACATTAAACCAACAGTCACTTTTAGTTGCAGGCTGCTTAACCATTTCATAAACTGGACAACTTGCCATAACTGATTGAAGATCCTTTGTCTGGTAGTAAAATGTATTTGATGATCTAAAACATGCAAGTGTGACAAAAAAGCAGAAACAAAAAAGCCCTGAACAAAAACATGAAAAGAGAATACAGTGTGGTCAGTCAGAATTTAGATTCAAATCAAATTCAAAGATAAGTGTAAACAGATGTGGCAAACAGCTCGTGGCAAGCTTTGATCAGCTGTTTTTGTATGTGCTAATGTGTCAGCAGGTACACAGTTATCAAGCAACAATAAGTCTCAGGGAGCATAAGAACACAAAGGGTTAATGTGAGCCTATGGCTGCGAAAACATGTCTTGTAAGGACAGCCTCAGTTTTAGTAAACCAACAGTATGTCTGCAGTAATTTACAGACAGCTATGATAAATACTATTTGTCTATGACAGTCACATGAAATAATAAACCATGGCTGGCTATAAACATTACTAAATCCTGACATTATTGATTTATAATGTCTAACAGTGACATCAAACCATACAACTGACAGAAACAATGCCAGGGCTTTAGGAGCAGTTTGTCAACTATTAATTCTGTCAAAGGGGGTTTTGCTCTAAGCCGAGGGAGCTTGTCTTGCAGTTGTCAATCCTTTGCTGGAAATGACTGCAGCACGTCCACGGGTAAAGGCCCTAGGCGCCTCTCCGTTAGCCCTAATTACCCACATCCCTGCTTTGGCAACGACAAGAGCAGCCTCTATTTAAAATGCATGCTAATTATGCAAATTATTAATTGGGCTGGTGCTTGAGGATTTGTGTTTATGCCTGGATTAGAGTTAATAACTGTATCAAGATACGTTTTAAACCTGACCTATGACAAGTAAAGCTGAGGTGCTGAATGGGATATTTTCCAATACATTACCCTCTCTTCTCTTCCAAGTCCATTTCCCATCACAGCAGCCTGAATAAATGATCCACGGATTTCCCCATCGTCACAAAAACCTCAATTTTTGATCTTGAAACTGTGCTGTATAACATCGTCTCACAACTCTTCACCATAGTGCTACTTTGTTAAAGGCAACAGTGGGGATACAATACTTTACATTTGCTGGCAACTACAATAAACACCCCCACAAAAATGCCCACATGCTGTCACAAAAACAGTTCAGGGTCTTATTTCCTGGCAATCCAGGCTAATTGCACACACCTCTGATGGGACCAAACATGCTGTCACCTCCTGACATGGACAAAGATACAAAGGATTTGTATGAACTGTGGGAATACCACAGCTGGCTAGCCAGTAGCTGCTAGTGATGTTAAAGTTTGCATCTGCTTCGCAGCTTTCTGAACTAAAGGGCTATTTCACAGTTTTTTAATTAGTCTGGGCTAAGTTTGATCATCTTAAGCTCAAAAACATGAATAAATAAAAGCATAATTCTAAATTTGAACAAAGATTATTTTAAATATTGCTTGAGATTTATAAAACCTTTAATATATTTGCGGTGAGCCTGACATTGTGTTATCCTCTTGACTTGTGAGCTGGATGTATAATTACCCCATAGCTGTTGAAACGTTTTTTTATTTGCTTTAAATGAGTACGTGCGGTGAAACTGTCCATGCATACTCATTACAGATTAATCTGAGCTCTTCTTAGGCCTTCATGTTCTGCTTGAGTTTGTCAGAGTTAAACCTACCTTTATATGTGAACAGATATGTATTACAGGAGGCTATTAAATAAAATGCTAGTGGCTTGAAAAAAGAAAATAACTTGCAATAGAGGACACAGTAAGCACATAATTAACCATAAGCAAATCAGACTGCTTTCGTAAAGACTACCATTTAAGTGCTGTCAAATTAAATGCTAACTTTTTTTTTTTACTTGCAGGCTATACCTAGTTATGCGATAGGTTAGCTTGTCCAGATGCTTATTATATTATCTGGTAGGTAGCCTCCTACCATTGATATTTTGATTATAGTTATAACATTAAGTAGTGAAATAGAGAAAGAGCTGAAACAGTTTTTTCAAATACTGACTTTTATTTGAGCAAACATATACTAAACCTAAAATATACCCTAAGCTTGTGCTAGCATCACTGACAAAAAAAAATACACCAACTGTTGAAGGCATATATCCATTAAATATATAATTCATTTAGCTTCATTTAATGTTCTTTCACACCATTTTAAATACTAGTTATTGTATGTATTTTACAGAAATTCTGGCATACACTGAACAAAGTGCAGTGGATTTCTGTCCCGGCTGCTTTCCATGAATGAAATGGTTAAAAGAGCATTAAGCTGTTTTGTTCAATGGCCCTTAACCAATATAAAGAGGTAGTGAGATAGCATGTTCTGATTTATGTCCTGTGAAGAAATTATCAATGCATGCAAGTACACACATGAACAAAAACACAATATAAAAAAGGATAAATAGATGGAACACGATATAAATTAAAACAAACAGAAGCTAGAAGACGAAATAAACCTAATAAAAGGGGAAAACCCTAAAAAGCCAATAAAGACTTTTCCTTTATTTCCAAGAAAACCTTTTGTTTGTTAGATCTAAATTATAGCTTGATTAAAGTCTAACAGAGAGCTACAGTAAATCCTGTGTGAATGTTTGCTGCAGTTCCTCTAAAATGGGAAATATTGATCAGCATGATTTCCCTGGGTACCAGGGAGCTGTAGAGGAAGAGTGAGAGACATTATATAAGGGACGTGGAGCCTAAGTAAAAAATAAATAAATAAATAAAAAAAACGAAAGAAGAAAGAAAAAAAGTAACATTTTGCGTATGCCATGAAACATGACTTCGTCTGAGTGGACTTTGATGGGAAGAAAAAAGGTAGTTCATCATTGTCTACATGGGAACCACAGTGTGGTTGTCTTGTGTTGATTTTACATTATTAATTTGAGGCCCACAAGGTCACTGGGGCCGGTTTAGTCATGAGAACCAGTTGTTATCTTAACGCAGCTGTCGAGCTGAATCTGCATTGACTGATTATGCCATTGATTGGTAACATGGTAAAAAGGGAGCCTTTAGGATATTGCTCCTAAATGTGCATCCCCCTATTATTTGAATTGTGAGCAAGAGCTGCAGCTCCAGAGCACAGAACCGTTTTCCAGACACCTTCAATCTGCGATAAGCAAATCAAGTCTTAATGTCAAACTGTTGAAAACACATGGGACCCTAAGAAAAAACCTTGTATGCTAACATGGTAGAGGGGGACTAAATAGGAAATAAACATTACAAAGGCTGTGAAATCTTAAACAAAAGGGGGGTTGAATCCTGAGCAGCTGGCATGGAATGAACTCTTCTGGATAGGGGATGCCAGTTTCAGAGCGCCCCGAGCATCAATTTGGAGCCAAGGCAGTAAACAGCTTTTATCAGCAATAATGATGGCATAATCCCAGCTAAAGAGGAAAGTAGCATATGGTACAGAGCTTACAACTGCAATCCCAACAAAGTAGGGGGGGATTTCCATCACTGTGTCCATTTGAAAGACATCCCGCCAATTCTGTCTTTTCTTTTGCTTTATTTTGTCTTTAGTTCCACAACCTACATAGTAGAAAGAAGCTATTGTTCAACAGCAAATCGCTATAATTTTGAGATGCTGCTACAATAATTTAAAGTTGCACTTAAAGCAGCATGTTTTATTTGCGTTAGGATAAGGAAACCAATGCTCCTGAAATAGAGATCCAACAATCAATCGACCAGAGATTGGAATAAGCCAATTTTTCCTTGATCAGCTTTTATCGGTGATAGGCAGGTCAAATACTGAAAAATCTAATTTATACTCTTAAGCCCCAGCCCCTGTTGCTGGGGGAAGAATTGCACCTTCTCCACTGGCTCAATGTAGCCCGTTGAGCATTTCCGTTACAGTTTTTTCCGTGCCGGGACCTACTTTTTTTGGTCCCTGCTCCTGAGCAGGTACAATTGGGGCTGAGTAGGGACTAAATGTGACGTGAACAGACTGCTGTTCACTGATTGGCCATGGGACAAGGAGAAATAAGCAAGTTTTCGAAGAGGTAGTGTTGGGAAAAGTTAATAATACTCAAGGGCCGGAGCAGTTTATACCGAAATATAATTTTTGTATTTAGAAATCATAAACAATGCCTGAAGGCTAAAAGAAAAGAAAAAGGACACAATGTCGGCTTTCTGAATTACATGAAGGCATTGAGTTGTATTTAATAACATCCTAAATCACCTGATCACACATAAAATCAGCTGTCCAGACGCCCAACATTTCCCCCAAAACAGACAAAACAATACCACCATGACACAGCATGTCTGATTCGGAAATATATTGACGGCCCATAAGCGAACAATCATCTGCATGAGGGAGCAGGCAGAGAGCAGCTGCCCGTAATCAGACTGCCTGCATCGGGTCAAATGGGAGAAAGACCTCGCTAAATCCACGGAGCACGAATATCCAATATCCAACCTAAAACTAACTTCACTGGGGTCAAAAGTCTGCAGTTTTGCGCTTTAAAGTCCTTGTCCTGGTTATTGCCAAAAAACACCTTTCTAACGGAACTAAACTAAAGGGCTATTTCGCAGCTTTTCAAGGTTTCTGTACTGCATGCGATTATCTTTCTTTCAGAATCTACTTAGACCGATCAAACCTGAACTGGATAATCCTACAGTGAACAGAGATTTCTTAGCACATAGACTGAGATATAAGAGAGCTGTATTGTATTTGCGAAAAAACAAGAAAGCAGCATTTTCAGTGCTTGTCTGGCATTGGGATTACTTTAGAATCAGACAAGCGTGGATACAGCATCACATAAACTATTCAAAACTGGACTGGGATATGTTATATTGATTACAGGCTCTCTAAAACACATTTACATTTACACACCATAATTATAAAAATGAAAAATGGGGAATCTAAGTTTTGCTAACAATATTCCAAAAATCTTGTCTCGTTTTTCATGAACCCAATCTCGTGTATCGTCGCTGCACTCCCATTTAAAAAAATGTCACCATGCAGCTTCAACTTAAAAATTATTTTTAAGCTTCATACAAAACTGTCATCCACACTGAAGAAAAATACCTTGTCTGTAAATCATCCATTCCAGCATATCATCCTATCATTAAAAACAATCAAATTCCTTCTTTTGACCGAGACACTCCAGGCCTGGAGACAGCTCTTTCTTTCTAAGCAACAGTGTAATGCTGCCAAGTTGCACTCTAGACTGGTTTCAACCTCCGCCATTGATTTTCTTCCAAGCTGTGACCATTCATTGTTTGTGACATTCTCCTGTCGGCTCTTTAACACCCTTCAACCAAATCAATTTCATATTTTTGTCGATGTCTTGCAACTGGATGAGTAAGATGGGAAAGGACGTCGTATGATTTAAGATGTCGATTTCCTCGCAACGGTTTTATCTCCAGTTTTAACAAGACATGGATTGCACGACGAGCTTATTTAAACATGTATAATGCAGGAGAAGAATAACTAAGTTGATGTACATCGTTGTAGAGCTAAAACAATTATCTATTGATTAGTAATCTCTAACTTTGACATGAAAGTATAAAAAAGATGTGTGTAACATCCAAATGCAGTTATAAATAAGAGTGAAACTTATGTATAGCATTTTATGAAACTATACAGCAAGCATCTCTCTCAAACTCTGACAAATAACTAAATGTATTCTTCACCTTTTCATATTTCTAGCGGAGCACACGGCATTGTCCTCCATTATAGTCTCAGTATCACACACTAACAATGACAACAATAATAGAAAGGGTGACCTTGACTCCCTGTCTGGACTCTAAGAATAATATTTGATAGCAATATTAAGTGCAACAATAATGAGATGAATATTCCCCATTTATTGTAGACAGCTTTAGGACAAATTCTGAAGGGAGAGCCGCCTGCTGCAGCTACATGCTGGTCACTCTTAGTTGTCAAGGCTGATTTATTGCCTCCTAGCTGTTCAATTTCACATTTTGTCCTCGTCATATCCCCGACTCATGATCATTCTGCACTGACCCTTGTAGGGCAGGCAGGGAATATTGATAAAACAATTATCTGCTTGCCGTTCATTTGATTTTCCATTTCAATTACGGATTGGAGGAGGCAAAAAGAAAAGATTGCGGCATTGATTTTTTTCCCCTACCTTACAACAGGAAGGAGGCAGGCTTTGATGGGATGCTTTGGTGACAGGGGGTAGGGGAAGGAGTGCACTAGCTTTAGGCACCACGGTTCTCTTCTGCATTGGCTTTAAGCTTCATGGACCATTTATGAATTAAGTACTTTTTCACATGAGCAAACACATATGATTTCAAAGAGAAGACACAGATTCTATAACCCAGTTTTTAAATGCTTATTACAGACACATGCATCACATCTAGCATGTTTAAGCTGTTGCTGACCTGAGGTAAACATTTTATGTGTCTTGCACTGTAGAGGCCCAAAGGCCCAAAGGTCATAGCAGGATGACAGCGACACTATTCCACTCTCTCCCCTTTTCTGATGGTCTGCCACTGTCTATTTGTCATTCTAAAATGACAACACAGTTGCATCATACTTGTTTTCCTGCAGCACTGACAGAAAGCCCAACCACCTCTTGCTGGGCCATATTGTACTTGGGTGAGGATAATTTCATTGCTACCACAAACTTCAGTCTATTGTGTTGGGGTTTTATGTGCCATAGAATTATCAAGGAAAGGAAAGAAATATGCTGCTTTCAGATATTTTTTACAAAAAAGATCTGAAAACTGTGGCAAGTCTTGTATTCAGTCAATAATTAATAATAGTAGAGCTACTTTTCACGGTAATTAAAGGTGAAGGTCTTTTGAGGTGTGTCTCTACAAACTCTGCACATCTAAAGACTGAAAATCTTGGCTGTTCCTTTCTATCCAAAAACTTATGCTCAGTCAGATTACATCGAGACTGTCTGAAACAGATTCTCAACTGGATTTAAGGCCTGCACTTTGACTGGGCCATTCAAACACATGAATATGCTTGGATCTAAACCATTCCATTGCAATTATGTTTAGTGTCATTGTCCTGTTGGAAGGTAAAGTTCTGCCTCAGTCTTTCGCAAGCCTCTGAGGGTTTTATTCCTGGTGCTTCTCATATCTACCTTCCCTCTAACCAGTTTTCCTCTCCCAACAGAAGAAAAGCAACCCCACAGGATGGTGCTGCCACCACCATGGGTTATGGTGAGGATAATGTTTTCAGGTTGACATGCATTGTTAGTTGTCATTCACAATTGTTTTGCATGTGAGTGAAGAGGTTAAATTTTGGTCTCATCTGATCAGAGCACATTCTTCCATGTGCTGGCTGTGTTCCGTGTGGGTTTGTGTGGTTTTGTTTCAAAAGTGGCTTTCTTCTTACCACTCCTCTATAAAGGCCATACTTGTGGAATGCACTGCTAATAGTTGTTCTTCTTGTACCCACAAAATTGGCCATTATGGTTGATTCTGATTCCACCTCAGCAGTGGAGCAGGTCCTCCAGAGTTATCATGTGTGCCCGGCCTATAAGTCTAGATTTTAGGCCATGTCTTGGTAACCTTTCAGTTGTGTCTATTATCAGTTGATAGGGTGAAATTTGAGATATTGTTTTATAACCTACCGCTGCTTTAAAAGCTCCACAACATATATTCCTGACCTATCAGCTGTGTTCCTTGGTTTTTGATGCTCTTTTAATGTTCTCTAAGAAACCTATGAGGACCTCACAGGATAGCTGTACTGAGAAAAAAAGTACACATAGGCAAACTCTACTTCTGATTTCTGGTGGCACTAGATTTTGTTTAGGGGCATTAGAGTAAGGAGGACTGAATACAAATCTGTATGTTTACAGATTTGTATTTGTAAATAAATTTGAAGACTACATTTCCTTTGGCTTCCATTCAATTATGCATTACTTCGGTTTCTCATGAAATATTCCAATGTAGTATATTTTAAAGTTCGTGTTTGTAATGTGACAAAATGTGGAATCCTTTTGCAAGGCACCAAATCTTTATCAGATTGAAATAAGTCAGGCATAGAAAGACAAGAAAATAAATCCACTGGAGTATGGTGCATGTTAAAAACAAGACTTTCATTACAGAGAACTGTGTCAAATGAATCTATTACTACATAAAATAAATAGATTCTTCTGTAAATGATTTGGAACACTGGTAATGGATAAAGACCTAATGGGAGTCCTGGTAAAATAGCCTTTGGGGAGCCTGGGAAAATCTGCCTCAGTGAAGTGCCCGGCTCACAGCCAAAACCCTGTGTAGAGGGGGGGTGGGGTGGGCAAAGACTTCACAGAGATGACAGAAAGTGAGCGGGCCAGAATGACAGACAGAGAGAGATTGTAGGGGAGAACTCCAGGAATCTCCAGCTGTGGGTGATGTTAAGTTCCACTGTTGAGCATAATTGCGTAAAAATGTTGAGGACTTGAAAGGGCTGATGATAATGCTATTGCTGTCCAGTGATCCAGCACGGTCAGAGGCTGCTGCAGTAGTAGCAGCAAGGCATATTGCTGTACCACTTCCTACATCGCTGCCCACTTGGCCACACAGGGTTGCTCTCGGGAGATTTCACATGACTGACCTTAAATAAGTTTGGCTTTGATCAAAGTTTAATGTTAGTATGATCAGGCTGCTTACTGCAGATCAGAGGGATCAGGGAGATGAGACCTGGGCAAGAAAGTCCTGGCAGAAACTCCTTCACAAGGCTTCAGCGCACCCTTCCAACACCAGATTATGTTGGGTAATTAGGGTAATGAACGGGCTAACATAACAGCCATAGTGATTATTTTTATCCCTGCTTTCTAAGGTCCTTCTTGTAGCTCATCTGACACATCTCTGTTTACATCATTTATAAACAACATTGGCTTAAAATTTTTTATAAAGATTTGTATTTGTACATTTTCAGTGCTAGGACTGAAATAACTGTAACTAAAGATAAACTAAAACCTCTACAAACATGTTAATAGTTTTGACAGCAAGTGGATGCAGGAGAAAGAGTGCACCTGTATGGACATGTGCATTTGCCTGCACTGGTGTACATCTGAGTGTGTGGTCAGGCCTCTCACCTCCCAGTGAGGCAGCAAAAAGCTGCAGTCCAGCTCCCCCCAGTCAACCTCCCACCCCATCAGTGGACAACTTGTCTGCCTGCTCCCTTTTCATTTGAACACATTTTCTAGCCAAAAATTTCACTTCAATCTCACCTCATCTCTCCATACTACATTAACCCCTGGCAATTGCCTTCCAAATGACCCCATTAAGCTGTAATTGCCTCAGCAGGCCTGCTCCCTTGCTTGTAATTCTGTGCAGCGAACCCACCAGACGTTCCCCCAGCATTGTTTCATGTTCTGGCTCCCATCAACCAGTTCAGATGCGGAAGCACCACAAATACACCCACCCCCCCTTCACCCCCCGAAACCACTCACTACTCCCAATCTCCTCTCTGTCTTGGCCAGAGTTGATGCTGCTCACCACTAGCAGTGCCACTGGGAGGCTCTCCTTGTCTCCACAGTGAGCTCACACAGGGGGTGCCCTGACCTCACTTCCTCCTCACCACCCAAACTCTCAGTTAGATTACACAAACACACTCGAGACTCAAAATGCTCTGATCAAAAATTTTGTAACATATGTCCAAGCTCTAGTTTTAATAAGGTTTGAACCTGCTCCTACTAATTCTGGCCGACTGTAATTTCTCCTTAAGTACTATAATATAAGAAGACACAAGACATCATTTTCGACCCTTCCTGCCATGAGTGATCTTATATTATTTGTATTAGGAGCTAAAATGACATCATACCGTTGCGTGAGAAAGTTGCTAAACAGGTTTTTAACATAAAAAAAATATATACATTTATAATACATATTTATAAAAAAGCTTAGCTTCTCACATTAGCTATTAATATTGCATAATACGGCTAGCATCAATAAAATTGTAGTTTCTGTGTGGATTCCTACCTTACAAAATGTGATATTTTAAAATCTACCATTTTCCATAACAGAAAGAGGTTGAAAGTTTAAACGAATAAAACAGAGCAACTTTGGTGCACTCTCTTAAGCTTTAGTGGTATCTGCTAAAAGTCTTGCTCTCTCTCGCTCTCACAGCCTGAATGAATCTAAATCTCTGGGCTTCCTCTGACTTTATTTTTAAACACTGAACTGATCCAGAAAATAAGTAATTTTGAGTAGTCTTCACCCAGTAAAACCTTTCACTTCGAAGGGAGTTTTTCTTGACTCTTACATAGGCTGCATTCCTCAAAAAAAGATTTTTATGTTTCCAACCAGCCAGTCTGTAGTCAAAGACGATCAAGCTGAAAAACATCCAATTATGATTAACATCAAATTTCTCCGTGCATATCAACTAGAGGCCTTTAAACAAATTATTATTGTGGCTTTTTATTATGTCAGCCTCTTCATTTCATACGCATAGAATACTCAGCGCAGATTTTGTGAGTAAACTGTGATAAAGAGCAGCTGCAAACCCAACATGTTTGCTTTAGCCTTTCATAATTTCTTCTCACATGTCGATGGCAAAATTAATGGTGGCATAATATTTGTATGTTAAAGCATAATTTCTTTCACTTGAGTTGTCATTCTAATGCTGTTGGGTCCAGGGAGTACTTTCGATGACAACCGCCACGGCACCCCGAGCACAACTTCACCTTTGCTGCTCCCACTAGGGAGCTGATGTCAAGACTGCTCAACTTTTTGATGAAGGCCTCCATGGATAACTAATGCACAAATGCGGATAGGTGGAGAAAGTGATCCTGACAGTGATGTATTGCAACTAGTTGAATGTGTCAAAAAGAAGACGCTCCTCTAGCCATTGGTGTGCATACTGTAAATGCATTCATGCTCCCATCTGGGCATTGCATGTTTTTTATCTGAACGTGCATCATCTATGTGCTTTCTACCAGATATTTGATCCATGCACATATGACTGTTCATGATGCCTCTAAGCTCTAACATATGACATGGTATGAGGCAACTAATTATCCATTTAATACATTTAATCTTAGCAGCACATCCTCCCTTAAACCCATCCTTAACCTATTAAGTTATGAATGTTCTCCACTGACACCTTAAATCTTTCAAAACCAGTCAATTAAACATGTTATTTGTTTGTTAAGTGTATTCCAAAACACAGTAACAACAGTTTCCAGTTTTCTATTGGAGCTATGATTTGAAAAGAGGTCCTAAATTAATTCCAGGCTTAGGATACAAAAGATCTTTCTGAACACCCAAACCTTCAAAATTGCTTTAGATCATTTTGTTCTCTCATTGCTTGTTTATTTAAATTCTTTTTTTTTTTTTTTTTTGCCTAAGCAAATGTTCCCAGGAATATCAAGGTGTTTTTGTTGCAAAGCTCTAACTGATCCAGTGGGATTTGCTTCCAACAGCCTGTCTCTCCCTCGCCTTTCAACACAAAACTCTGTGCTCCAATCAAAATGAACCACCAGGGACCTCCGCTTCCCTCCCCCCTGAGCAACGCCTGCTCCTAGTGCTGTGATACCAGCCTCTCTGCCATTGATCGCAGAGTTTAGCACAGAGCATGTTTGCCACAGTTAGCAGAAAAACAAAGACCTCTTTTAATAGCGGCGCACACTATTAACGCACCTAATGTCTCCTGCTTCCCTGTGCCCCGAAGAATGAATGAAAGAAAGCAAATCGCAATTAAAAAGGTTAACAGGGGTCCACGTCTTGTCTCAACTCATGTTTTTCACACAAATCTTTTTTTTTTTTCTTTTTTTTTTTGTACCGCCTAAGCACAATGATATCTTTAGGGGGTGCATATACACTTGCCACAAGAGATAAAAACTCGCATTCATGTCTTGCTCATAATTGCGTTTGTTGTTGCAAATCTAATTGTAGACACTGAATGCAAAAAGGAAACACAGCTTCATTGATCCTCCTAACACAAACCAGGAGGATCTCATGAATTAAGAATGAGATAAATTACAATGAACTCCAGAAAACGTGGCTTGTGGTTCTCTACGAACAAATGACTAATAATACATAAACATATTTATAATATGTATATTATAATATAGAAAAATATGTTATATGTACAAACATATATAAACATATATAAACATATATATATATATATATATATATATATATATATATATATATATATATATATATATATACACACATGTGCACACACACACATATATATGTATATAGTCCTTGAATACATAAAAATGTATCACTTCAATGAATATAGTGTGTCTGTTTATTTAATGAAGGGCTGATTTACTTGTGACAGAGAATAAATTCTTCTATTTTGCGTGAGCCTCTATAAAATTGCCATCATTTTTAATTAATTCTTAATTAAAATATATTACACCACAGCTTCTACCCATCTCTCTTGATATTTTAACATAATCAATTCAGAACCATTTACATATCATTAATTAAAAGCTTTCCTCTCTCATCCTTAAAATCATAATGAGGGCCGATTCCTCATTAGTAACCTATAAGGGAGAAAATAACAATACAGCAGAGAATGGATGGCACATTCCACAGTGAGTTCTTTGTCTCTGAGTTTTCTTTTTTTCCCCTTTTTTTTCTTTTAGTATTTCTCAATTGGATTTCAGAATTACAGAGTCAATTTTGTGGACTCAATGAAATTGACGAAATGAGTCTCTCTTGGTATGTGTTTGCGTCTGTGTGCCGCTAGGAGCAGTGATACAAAGCCTATCAGTGTGTTGTTACACACTAATAGGCACTTTGTTTTTACAATCCAAATTGTAAGAATGCTTCCAAAAAATAAATACAAACATGTGTGCATGCATTTGCGGCAATTTGCAATAATTTTAGTGTTTCACTATAAGATGCAAACACACAACTCTCCGTAAGCTATAATGCAAATAAATCTGCACTAAAATTAAAACCATTTTCACTTTTACGCAGATCCAAAGATCATTTACTCTCCCAACTTTAAACCAGCCAGCGCGTCCCTCCTATCTCCCCATCTTGAGCTCTCTCTTAAAGATGAGAAATAATATCAAGTAATGATAGGTATTGTTATGCTGAGAATCAGGCGCATTCTGATTTTTATCGCTCATCTCTCAGGTGCTCCGGCGTTACTTGTCAGGACTGCATGTCTGGGTCTTCCACATGTCAGATAAAAATCGCTGCACTTGGTGTTTCGGCAGCCTGACAGCAATTTATTTGAATGTTTTGTCACACTGGTGTTGGTGCATTTTGTGTGGGCTGCTCACTGGAATGGCAACAGCTCAGAGCTCCCTGACACTCTCAAACTCACACACAAACACACGCACACACACACATGCACACACACTCACAGAGTCTAGCATAAAATCCCAGATGCATACTCTATTACTCTATAATTAAAACCCAAGTATGTGAAAAATACAGCTGTAGACTAACTAGTTATTTATATCTAACACCTCTTAAAGCAGGTGACATTACATCATTAACACTGGATATCCTTTAAAAAACTTCACTGACACCTCCAGGACCAGACACGCCGCCATATATGAACCCAAAATAAAACGTCACACCAGCTGGTAAACAGGCGGCACTGAGGTGGATCCACAAATGCAGCCATGGAAATATTTAGTGCATATATTGGCACCTCAGCTAGAGATGCACCGACCTGGCTTATCCAATTTTCTTTAAGGATTTTCAGCTATTGTGATTTTTTGTGGTTTAGTTGTTACTGTTTTGAAGGACTGTAAAACATAAAAGAAAAAAAAAGTGTTGCAGTTATTTTGAAAAAGGTAGTAGTTCTGAATGTACAAGATTTTTAAATAATTTTTAGAAATGGACCCATCAGATTTATCCTGGCTGATGCCGATTTTGTATTTTGTTTAATTTATGATCTGCCGATTACAATTTTAACCAACTGGGTTGTTTGTTTTTTTTCCCTTTGGATCCTAACGCATAAAACTAAAGAAAAATGTTACGTAATATTCAAAAGGTCGTACTTTTGAATACAGCCAAAAATGAAAGAATAGCAAGATTATCCACATTTATGCTTCAAAACATATGTCCCTAACCTTTATTTGTTTTATACTAATCTTGGAAAAAGAACATCAAGGGTACAATCTATTGCTTGTTGCATTTACAGACTGAAAATAAGGGTAGTTCATTGTTTTGGTTCTTTTAATCAATAGAAATACATATTTTTACAGTGTTTGACAGAAGCGAGGCGTTCAAGGAAAACATTTTGCTGATTCTGATCACTGGCCGGCGGAGCAGTGCATCTTTACACCCACTTGTTTTTGTAGTCCTATATTGTACAAAATGAGGGGAAAAAACATTGTTTTTTCGAAGTCTGATAAGCATAAACCCTCCTGCAAACTTGTGATTCTCTGAGCTGCCATGGAATATTGAGGAAGTTAATGAAATCCTCTCAAAGACAGGAACTCTATTTTTACGCAGCGATAATTAAAGTACGGCGCAGTTATAATTTACAGCTCTTGCTTAATTGCACAGGAAAAGTAAAATGGGAAAGGTCTACAGTATGAAAGGAGATTAAATGTGTGTCAGTGTCTGTGTGTGTGTGTGTGTGTGTGTGTGTGTGTGTGTGTGTGTGTTCAGTCGGTAAGGGTTAATGTAAAAGAGCTCTGCGTGCATCTAAACAGAAGGACTGTATCTTTTAGCATCACGGAACATATCAAAGATAAAGTAATGAAATATACACAAGTCTGTTTTTCTACTACCAAGCCCTTTGACAAATCGAGTACAATCCCAAATCTCCATAAATCACTATTAAAGACAAGTATATCATCACCAGCGCATATATCTTCCCCAGCCTGACCTGTAGACTAATGAGAAAAGGCCCAGCATATCTTGTCTGATTAATTAATTCAAAATGTCGGCTGTTATTCAAATGTGAGGCTGGTGTTATTTGAATAACACTTGACAGCAATGCCTGAAGAAATAATTTCTGGTTTGTGGGGCTGCTGCGGCATTACTGATGAAAGCTCATGGAAATGTTAGAAGCCGTGGAGTATTTTTCCTCTCTTTCTTAGTCCTCCTGTGTACCCCCCCCCCACCCCCCCCCCCCACCCCCACCCCACCCCACCAACAACACCACCACCTTCACAGTCACGATAGCTCCAAGAAGTATTTCATTACTTCAACCAGCAATCCCCTTCCCCACCCTTCTTTACAATTATGGCTCTTAGTGTTTTTATTTTTTTCCACTGTCTGTCCTTTCCTTTCTGTTTGTATTCCCTACCACAGCCAGCCCAAATCTACGGGGCAGCGCTTTGGCTCAGCGAGAGACATGCTGGCAAAGAGGAAGGTCATGGTTTTTACAACTGCAGCTCCTCAATGCTGACAGCCCTCGCTGCCAAAGTGACACACTCTGTTTGGCTTTCCCACGTTCATACAGCTCCATGGTGCTTCGTCTTTATCAAGAAGCAGCACACACACAAGTACACACAAATGCACATATTTAATCAGCTCAGAGCTACATTTTACTGTCAAAGTGCAGCAAAACGAGTTCATGATCAGACATTTTCCAACAGTATTAAAATAAAAAGTGGTGGAATTTTGACTGTGGTGCACGTTTTGGTTTTTTTAATTATTATTATTTTGTATTTTTCTATGTTATTACAAAAGCTGGTAGATACTGCAGCAGGAAAGCAGTCGCTGGAGGAAGAAAATCATGAACGTACATGCTCGGGCCCAGGGGGCAGTGCACCCCCTCCTCTATCACTTCCTTCATCAAGCATGGATTCTAATCAGGGCTGGGGAAGATATAAGACGCTCAGTCATTAAATAAATTAACTCTGCCACTCCATGCTCTCCTTCAGCACCCGTGCGAAGCCTGCCGTGCTCTGCATACTTACTGGGGCTCACCTTCAACGCCGTACCCGAGCCTGCCTGCCAGCGCACACACACACACTAACACACACACACACACACATACAGGTTTAGACTGAAACTTGAATTTCTACAGAAGGAGATGAACCACACCTCCTGTCGCTCAATAATGAGTTCCCATTCAAACAAAGAGCTTTCACGTAATTGCATTAAGAAACCAAAAACATCAAGGCCCGGGTTGGTATGAGATTCTCACAGTATGGTAAAGTTTCTAGAATCATAACATCACCTAATTACCTTTATTGTAAAGAAAGAGTATTCATATTGCTGGTAAAATATTATTGCATGGTAATTATTACAGTTATAATAATGTTATTTGTTGCATTTTGGATACAGGGATTTAATTGTTACTGTGCAGAAAGTTGTACTTTTTACTGTTCTGCCTTTTACGGAGAAAAACAAGTATAACAGGCTGGTTAACTACTCAGACTATATGTTTGAAAAAAGCCTGCATTTTGCTGCAAGATAAAAAAAACGGCTCATACCTTGCCAATCAAAGTTTTAAAGCAGTTTTATCTTATTAATAGTGATGGATGGTACTCCTTTAGTGTCGACACTATGACTGCCCGTATTTTATGTAGCAGGAAATATTTCCAAAAAAGGAAAATTTAGTATTTTAATTAATGGTGTAGTTGCATACTACAGTAGAGTGGCAGTATGCAACAACAGGAGGTTGCTTTACTCTACACTGCATACAGCTGAAGAAAACTTTCTATGGCCTAATCACAACTTTAAACTGTTAAATTGCAGTGATTTGAAACAATGACATTTAAAAACATCAGCATGCCTTAACTGAGCCATGCTTTAAGCTTAATAAAGATTTCAGTTGTTACTAGAGATGCAGCATTCAGAATTGTCCAAATTATCTACATCGATAAGGGTTTTTTTCGGTTTAATAATCAGATTGAGGTGAAGGACATACACTTTTATGCATTAAATTGAATAGTCTTGTAATTCCTTCATTTTCTGTTAGATTCAAAGCAGAACATTTTTGGTTGTGGTCCTTAAATCGTAACACAGTATTGGCCAGAAAAAGCGTGATCGGACCGATTCTCTACTAATTATAAATGAAAAAAAAGAAAGAAATCCAAATCTACTTAAGTTATGACTAATCTCTGAAATCCGGTGTTGATTTTGACGCTGACATTACTTTTTTTTTTTTAGGATGTGAGCAGCATGCTGCCATTCATCAACAGGAAGCCAGCATGGCGACAAACAGTAAGAGAGCTCAGTGTCGGCCGGATCACTGACACAAACAATCAAAGCTGACACAGTGTTCGTATAGCACCTGCCACTCCGCCAACACAAATAGATCAATATGAGGGGAGCTCATTCACCGTTTAAAACTCATATCCTTGCACCCACATCATCTTCCAGAGCAAACTGCCACGTAAAAAGTGCACGCTGAATACATATCAATCACTCTGACAGAGGAAATGCTTATTTGAAGGAGCCGATGTGAGGCAAATGCACGGCGTCAGCAGAATGTCCTTTGTCAAAACTTGCCATTTGAATTTTTCGAGCACATCGAGCCAAGACGAATGTCCTCAGAAATCCCTTACACCGCAATTTATGTCATTTTAATGCGTGCTTTAATTCTCCATTACTTAGAGAGGAAGTACCTGGGAGGGTGGAAACGCATTAGAGAAAGTAAGAAATGAACAGAAGGGTCTGGGGATCTCTCTAGCAGACACAATAAAATATTCATGTGTCTCTTCCTAGGACACAACAGATACAGATCATTATCGTGGCAACAGCATACCACCATTTTGTCCACACATTTGGCTCCAGATCAATGGAGAATCAAACAAAATCTAACAAAAATGAAGGCATTGGTATTGAACGTGTAATCAAAATTAGAAACTCCTATTTTTGTTTAAACGAACCCTATATGTGAGCATTATCAGGTTATATTTACACTTAACTATATAAGTTCAAATCAGCTTCTTTGCTAAGGTATATGGATATATAAGTCCTGCAATTGTTTGGTGTAGCAGAACAAAAACCTTGTCCACTATGGTAATTAATAATTCTAAAATTCATTACAGTCTATCACCTCTTCCTTATAGTCTTTTTAAGGAAAAAACAAAAGAAGAACAGCAGTAATGACCTCCACTTCCTAAAGAGACGAGAAACCAGGCTTTTTTTTAAGCTTTTCAGTCCCTATCAAAGAGGAGCAAAAAGAGGGACAGCATTCCCCCACTCACCATCATTAATCATGGCTTTCTGGGAGCAAGTGCATATTAATTTCTGTCATCGCAAACATCATTTGGTATTGTTATGCCACAGCTCAGTCCTCAGTCACCAGCAGACGTCGGGCCGTTCCCCCTGGTCTGAGGGAAGACAGGGGCCTGAGTGGCGGCGTTTCAGAGCGAGAGGCCTTTATCCCTGGGGCTCTGACACCAATTAAGCTGTTTCACCGAGAGACGAAAAAAACAGGGACCCGCCGTTTCACTGTAACATGAGCCAGCACCTAAATACTGGCGCCTCGCCATCTTTCCATTACTTCAGAAACAAAAATGAACTTCATGGGACTTAAGAAAACAAAAATGATCGTCTGCGAGGCGATCTGCTTTATTTTGGTAAAACACCCAAACAAAATTATAGAGGTGTTTAAGAGTTTGTCCATTTAACACCAGCAGAAGCAGATCTGTTTCCACTCCATGTGCTGTAATAAAACTAATCCAGAACTGGTATAAAATTCTATAAACATTCTAGGATTCACAAACAAAATCAAGATGATATCTTTGCTGGCAATGCACTAGCTTTTAGATCCCCGTTTTTCCTTCTACATTGCCTTTTAGAAAGCAGCTGAGTGGAGCTTGTCTTAGGGCTACAGTAGAATAATGCAAGGTTTGCTATGAATTAAATATTAGAAATCTTAACACGGCAGCCAATAAGAATTATTTGCCTTATTAAAGCAGCAGAAGACGCTGATTAAAATTTCATTGCATTGCAGTCTTTTTCCCATTTCTGCTGCTGATATATCATTGTAATGTACGAAAAGCAGAACAATGGCATCTGGAACAATGGTGAGAGGAGCTCAAATTTAAAGCTTGCAGAATAAGAAAAGACAACTCTCCAGGAAAATAATCTCACGAAAGATAAAAAAGAAGCAATTTCAGGCAACAGCCTTCAAACTACAAAATCAGAGTTTAAAGTGAGCTTTAAGAGGTATTTACCAAAATGTATCTAAGCTGCAAAGCCTCCTCACCTTTTGGAATAACATCTCCACATACATTACAAAAAGGAATCTTGTAGGTTATTAAATATTAGCTATTAAATTTATTTACATTTTAATTGGGCATATTAGTTGTGAGTTAAATGTTTAGTAAAGCTTAAAGTCAAACAACAATACCTACTTTTTTTTGGAAAGAAATTCTATCTAAACATGTTGATTTAAACTTAACTGAAGATGTTGGTTCAGTCAGTTGTTATTCTCATTTCTCAGGTGTGTTTTCCAGTAAGGTTGTTATGTTTTTACATTAGTTTTATTATGAATGTTTAAAATAAACGTAGTAAAAGGTAAAAACTGGTATAATATTTGCAGTTCAGAAAATGCATGTACTGGAGCAAGTGTTTAAGTTTGTATGCAGCCTCAACAAGTTAAATGACAACACTAATGCTAAAGTCACACTTGCTAGCCAGCAGAGCTTCTTAACCCAGAGGCAGTTGATGATAACGAACTAAACGTCATAGCTGAGGTTGTCAGTGTTTACATTCCACCTTGTTAAAACAGATATAAAACGTTTATTACTTTTGCTGTAACATTTTTTTTCCTTTAACTAGTTTAGAAACACTGCTAATGCTAAAATCCCACTTGCTAGCAAGCCAAGCTTGCTTCTTGACCCATTTAAATGTCTTAGAAGGAACCTTTATTTGAAATGTACATTGTATTGGTCAAATTCTAAGAGTTTGCTTTAGCAGGGTACATATATTCTCACACACACACACAAAAAAACAAAAAACATTTTCTCCATTGCAAATAATAGAGTAAATGTTTTTGCAAAAGGAATTTTATTAGATAATAAAAATGTTTGCCATTGAAATTATATACATTTAATAAAGAATATGAATATGTAGATATGAGGTTCAAAGATGGTTACATTCTAATAGCACCATCGATATTTTTAGTAACAAATGCTACCAAAACATTTTGATTAGAATTTAGCTGAAGATGTTGGGTCAGTCAACCTAATTGACGGTGTGTGGTGTCCAGCAAGGAATGGTAGCTAAGGTTGATATGTGTCTATTGGTTGCATTATGTATGAAAGTATCAACTTCGTTACAGTTAAGAACTTTCATAAGTCTGAGATTTAAATAGTTTCTGTGTTGGTCCAAGAATTTAAATTTGTAACCAGCTTGAACTTGTTTAGTGACAGCACTACTGCTAAAGTTAACTTGCTAGCAAGCTGAGCTTATTAATCCTGAGGCTCACATTTCCAGGGGTCAGAGGTTTGCATGCCACCTTGTTAAAATAGATGTAAAACATTTTTACTATTATTATTACTATTTTTAACTCATTTCGATGCATTTTGCACTTATCACAAACCTATTCATTATATAAATCTATCCAGATAAACTGTATGCAAATTGCTACAATAATTAAATTGGTTTAGATCAGTTAAAACAGCTTGTATTACCAGTATAAAAGACACTTACACACAAACTTTAAAAAGCTTTTTTTCCACTGTAAATTATAAATACAATCAAGATTATGTGTACAAAACCAGAAATATGACCAAATGCAGGGTTATTAGTGTTACTGCACGAACCACTGATAAGACTTTGAGTTGTCCACATGTAATGTGTACAAAGTAAATGAACATCATGGACTCCTATTGCTCCACGAGGGAAGACTCTTCCCTGAAACACTAGAACTAATGAAATAGAGACCTACAAATAGCAGTAATTACTGAGGAAGGACTTGGTTTGCAGCAGCCTTTCCACTCTAAACCTGTTTACACTCATAAAACTCTATGGCATCACGTAGACTCTAAGTTTGTGCGACAGACATGAACAATATGTAAAGTAATGGATTTGCATATTCAGAAGTTTATAGGTTTTTAGTTTATTTTTGCAAAAGACTGCTTCTGTAAAACATGTTGACTTCTCTTTTTCTGTCCTTCTGCCAATAAGTGAAAAAAGAAATAAATTAGGACATTGTGCAAATGGCAATATTTTCATGATTTTTTTTCAAAGGTTAAGTTTTCTCAATACACTCAGTGACAACTACAGGGGGATCTTGTGGAAAAGATTCAGCATCAGCATGTATGGCAAGTCAAAGATTTGTTTACAGTTTTTCCAACAGTCCAAATCCAGCAATGTATGAAAGTAGAATCTTTGCAAACTTGCGTCAACATGACTATCACTCATGTCTGTTTTTTTCATATACAAAAACGCCTATTTTCAGTTGACACAAACCAGCAATCCCTTTTAAAAGAAGCCCTAAATTTGCTCCACCTTTTCCCTGTTTGTTTCAGATTTGTTTTTTCAAGTTAATAGGCAAGAGGGGCCACTGACTCGCCAATAGGCACACTCCCACTGCTGTAAACTAATTTCAATCAATCCTTCCTTTTTGCATCCAAAGCAGCCTCTGCTGGCTGCCACTGCCTGAAGATAACTATTTCACCACCTCTGTCATGCCTAATTAACAACTCAGATGTACAATTTAGAAATTTCGCAATTAACCTAGTAAAATATTGTTGGAGGATGCTAATTGTTATGCCAGTTGCCATAAAGGCTCATTTGCATAACGTATGTGCAAAAAACAATAATGAGCTGTTGATCGCACAGGAGCCCTGCAGAAAACGCTTGGAGCGATTGAGGGGGAAAAGAAGGGTATGAATGGGTGGGTGGATGGGTGGGGGGGACATGTGCGCGAGTGTGCAGATGGAGGGACAGCACAGGATCATTGTACATAAAAAACAGATTTGAAAGGCCATGCGCACAGATACACAAGGCAGCACCGCTGCAGAAACATCTCTCCCCACAGCACAAAAGCATTTACCCTTCCAAATGAAACTGAAATGTATGCTCTTGTTTTCCCCCCCTCCCTCTCTCTCTCTGTCCTCTTTGTCTTGCTCTTCTTCTTTTCATCCTGGCTGATGGGGAAATGGAGGGTATTTGGGAACTACTTAGATAATAGCCACATCTTCCCCGGTCCCCCTTGTGCTTTAGAGCAGGAAGCAGTGGCCCCGCCACTAAGCCAGCCAGGAACCCAGCTGTGCATGACCCATTCGACACAACCACTATCTAGTCAGTACAGCCGCATCACTGGGGCTCCGTGAGACAAAAAAGCAGCCAAAGTCAATTGTCTCAGCTGCTGAATAGCTTTCTGTTCTCTGTCATGCATTTACGAGGGCTTTTTTTGTATGATCAAAGGGGACCAAAACACAATAAATTAAATATAAAAAAGATTTGAACAAATATTTTGGAAAAAATATTTTTGTTTTTTTTTAGGAACGAGAAGGCTCTTTAAATTTGTATGGGAGTAATAAAATTCAGATTTTTTTAGTGTCTATTTGTGACTTATGCCAAACAGTATGGCAGGTCCGGCTGCAGTACATTGTCGGGGTAAACTTGTTTTAAAAGAGTAGGAGTTTCAGATATTCCCTTGTCTGAGTTTATTAAATTAAAGTAATTACAGACCGCATTTGGTTCAGACAACAGAGAGGCCAGGCAGCGACAAATATAAAGAGAAAGATTTTTTTTATGCTAAAGTGTTCTTTCCTAACTCCTGTTTTACACCAGGTAAGTTCTTTATACAGACTTTTCATGAATATTTTTTTAGCCAATATTTTCTTTCAGAGCTTAACAAGACATATAATACAGACTGGTAAAAACACCAAAAAGACCCTTGCTTTTTTTCATTATCCAAGTCGGACACATCCAGCGACATTCTCCTGACCTACGTACGCAGTGTCTCCCTATAATCCAGTTTCAAACACTGGATCACAGCATTTATCAGCCTGATATCTGCCACATTCACTCCCTCTCTCGGTTACCTCTTTGGACCAACCTCCCATCCTCCCCCCTTTTCTGACGGGTCAAAGGTCAGGAAAACAACAAGTCAATACGCAACCACGAAGAAGAAGCGCCTCGCAGCTGAGAGAGCCGTGGAGAGGGGTAAGCCCCTCTGCAGCGCACCGTGATTTAGCCTGTAATAGTTTTCTGTAATCTCTTTCTATTGATTAAACCTCACATCAAAGAGGAGTCTTGCTACAGAACCTCTCTTTTCCTGCTCAGAAATACCATATGGAGGTAATCTTTCACCTTTGTTATTCTTGCCGCTCCCACCGCTGCTGCTGGGAGCCCCTTCTCCCAAGCATGAGGACGGGAGACCAGTGGGATAATACAAACCCAGCTCAAGGGAATAACTGCCAAACTCATCTGTATCGCACACAAAATTCTCTCAATGCATCCATTGTCATCTTATGCATTCCGAATGTACCTATTGTCCTGAAGCATGGTGGAATTTTGCATTCAGGTTTGATATTTGCAATGCAAAACTAAGAAAAAGAAAATGAGGTTGGGGTGGGCTCCTGCTAAAAACACTCAATTTAGTGACAGGCAAATGACTTCATGCTGCCACTTAATCTCATTTCTTGCATAATGCTCTCTAATTAGCATATCAAAGTGAATTAATACTTCTAGGGGCATTAGCTATGCAGGAAAATGCTGAAGCTCTACAAAAAGAGTTAGAAAAGCGCCATAAAGTTCCAAACACCCTGACAAGTCCTTAAAATGTCTCGCTCTAATTTTTAACCTTAGATTATTAAAAACATCTTCAGTTCTACATGGCAATAAGTTCTTAAAACGTGATCACAGTAAAGGTTCTCAGAGTTATTGTAATAAGTGTTGTTCAGCCAACAGTGGGTTCCATGGCTGAAAGAAAGAGGTCTCGAGTGTCATCTGAACAGACATGAAAGTGTGAAGGAGACCCCCGCAAACGATGCAACGAGAGCCGGTGAAAGGCTCACTGCGTGCAGGAGGAGCCGACCGGTCAACAAGGCCACCAGACCAGCTGAGCTCTGTCAGATGCAGAGAAGGAGAAACTGGGATTCCAGATCACAGGTTAACCATCCACACACACACACATGCATGCATGCACACATGCATGAACACACATAGAGTACGTGCACAAAAACTTCCTCTCTTATCTAATTTCTCCTTCACACACAATTATTCTGAGGCTTACACACTCACTCTAACAACATGCAAGTAGAACTTTCAATGTTTTATCTTAAATTAATTTTTAATTTAAATTGTTTTTCTATTAAAAAATTTGTTTTTAAAAGATTAACCTTGGAGTTATCATAACATAAGAGAGGGAACCGGATTACAATTTTTGAAATAAATCTGGCAATAATTTTTTTATATCCATTTAAACTGTACAGACTCAGCAATGCTTTTGGTTCTGCTAAACACCTACATCAGATCTTCTACTGGTGTAATGTATTAGTATATTTTTTATATATTTAACTGCCTTAATTCAGCGGTAGCACAGCCACAGAGCCTTGACTAGACCGAGGACCCAGAGTGTGTCACTGTGGACACCACCTGTGTTGAGGAAGTTCATAAAGTTTTATGATCTCCTAAAACCTAATTTCCTCATAAAGCGCACAAAGGTCACAAAACTGACATGGACGCTTCCTCATTAGGCTTTTTTCTTTTTTTCTAATTATTTTACTGCCAAGAAATACTAGAAAGAAACACCTACAAATTTCACATAATGTTTAGTTTTAAACTTTAAGAATTAACAACGTAAATATAACATGCATTTTTTACCCGGATCGGTAAAACAAAAAATCCTGGCTTTATTTACAATCTGAACAAGTGGAGATTGACTAATTCATTATAATTTATTCAATATAGACATAATAGAAAAAGCAGTGTAGTAGGTTCTAGTAGGCTCTAATATTTATTTTTTTTTTTTAAGATATTATGTAAGGTTATAATCTATAAATCTAATGTTCAGTTCTCGGGGAACTTGTGTGTCCCATTTAGCAGGCACGTAGAATTTCTTTAATGTTTGTTGTAAAAATATAACCAGGCCAAATATATGTAATCATAAATTATTAAGATAAATTCTAAGAAATTTTCAAATTGGTTTTGATACATAGCAGCATAAATAACTTTGCTGTTTTTTTTTTTTTTTTTCGGGACGGGGGGGGGTTCTACAAATACAGGAGACTTCATATAGTAGCACTCTAATTGCAGGCAGACTGTAGCCTTCTTGAAAGCGTGGGATTGTTTTCATGTTATAAAGCATGAATTTCTGTGTGATCTTAACTGTGTAGAACATATGCTGCGAGATTTCCCCGACCTGCTCTGTGCCAGGGCAGAGAAGCATGCTTTCTGTTCAAATTCAAAAGACAAGACACTCCTGCAGGAAGGAGAGAATCTTCAGTGGAAAGTGACAACCATTACTGTTTCCACATGGAACACAGTGACAAATTTAAAAAGGTGATTGATTCATTTGGGCAGAGATACCCCCCCCCCCCAAACTCTTGAAACCTAACCCTGGACAGTGCCATCAGCCCAATGTTTTGTTTGTTTGCTTTTTCATGAACTACTTATATATTAGGACATTTTTTTCTTTAGCTTAAAGTTCTTACCTGTCTTTTCTTTGATTTCACAGAGAACGCTGAAGAGTGCTGGTTTCATTCTGTGACAGTTCAGTCCATGTTTCCTGTTTCAGTATAAGAAAAAATAAAACACTCAAATAAGGTCACTGATAAAAACATGTTACACATGAATAAGTTAAGCCTCTCAACACTTTACCTCACACACTCATAAAAAAGTTACCTGAAGGTAATATCTATTATAAATATTACTTCTACTGGCATTTTCCTCATACTGTAAATGATGCATTTGCATTTGCATCTGGACTGACTGACACATTTTTACACCAGATTTGGCAGAAATATAACATGCGAGCACCAACTTCTTGCAACACCACCTCACTCAGGTTCAAACAGGTAGTTTAAATAAAACTCTGTTGCTCCCTGTTGTGACAACTTTCTCATGTGTTAAAGCTTTGTGAGGCTCAGCCTAGGGGTTATTATTATTACAGCCAATCCAGTCTATTGTTAACACATTAGGGGTTCAGGTAATCAGGGCCAACATCTCAGCAAAGATGCGTCCAGCGATTTGCTGTGAGGGCGAACTTAATAAAACATATAAATCAACCAACTTTGCTTGCGCCTCGTCCAGACTCTGATCGGTTATGGTCATGATCTGATGCAGAATGTCACCGATGTCTTGCTTCCTCCCGTCCCCGTCCGTCCCGTCGTGTCCGTGCGGAGGCGGCAGCGACATGCCTCCCTGCACCGAGTGGCCGGCCAGACTGACGCCGCCGATGGACTGCATGATCCGGGCTTGATCGTCCATGGTAGCCGCTAAAGAGTCTGTGCACTGAGCCACACAAATTGAAAAACTCATATACGAAATCGGCTAGAGCATGTGCCGTAGAGACTCGGTGGATGCAAAAGCGGTGGGCTTGTTCAGCGAAATAAAGACGCGTGTTTCTTAAATAAAAACAACTGCAGCATGTATATTTTAGTGTGAAGTAGTCCTCTTGATGCTTTCTTTTACGCGCGGTCCAAAGTGCGCAAAACGCGTGGCAATGTTTTGCGGAAAAAAGAAAAATCTTTCTTCTTGAAACTTCGTCAAAATTGACGCTCCATCATATCCCCGCTCTAAATCCTCGCACCGATCTGTCTTTTTTTTCTCTCTCTCTCTCTGCGATTTAACAGCGGTAGTGTAGACAAGAAATGGTCCTTGGTGGTCTCTTCACCAGAATCCCCGGCGCATTTCCTCTTCAAAATGTCCAAATCCTCCTTTACGAAAATTATCCAACGTGGAAATATGTAAACAAATAATAATAGTAATAAAAAAATCTCAGGCTAAATTTCAGGTAAATGTGCAGAAATGTTTCCTGTATTTAAAAAAAATACATAATCTGCAGCACAAGGTGTCCAAATGTTAATATAAAAAATATGAAATGTAGAAAAAGTTGCGTTTTTTTTTTGTTTTTTTTTTTTGTTGCGAGACGAAATTAATTACGATAGAACGCTGTATAAAAGGCGATGCGCAAAAAAATATCTTGCCCTGCTGAAATTTATGAGCTCCAGCCTCTGCCTGTGTGTGTTTTATGTTGTTTGATGGCAGCGCTAGTGAGCGATTGACAGTGTGCCAATGCCATTCACTCAGTGCAGACGTGTCAGAGCAGGGTACAGGGATAGGAAGGAAAAAAAAATAAATAAAAAATACAAAATACCGAAATGAAAATGCACGCTCCGCCCTGCAGAGGAGGGGTCTATGCTCTTGTCACTTCTCGCCCGAACAGCGAAAAACAAAATGTTAAGAGCGAGCACTTAGGATGGTGATTATAATGATGAAAGCACGGCTGAGTCCCCTCTCTCTTTCTTGCAGCGGCTGCAGGCAGGGTATCCTCTTTCCTCACGCGTGCACGTTGCAGCTATGTGCATATTCTCTAGCAATGATAAAGATTTAGCTCTGCTACACCGCAGGCAAATGCATAATGAGAGTTTTTGCACAGTTTGATGAAGAACTGCATAGCCGCTTGCGAACATCGGTTCGAGCCAGGCGAAGCAGCAGACATGTTTATATCATTACAAGTAAAGCTTCTTGGGCCAATCCGGGCCCGGAAGGACAAAGACTGACGAGCCGTCCCTCCTATTGCTGGCAGATGCATGACGCCCAGAACCCACCTACTTCATCCCTCCATCTTCGAGCCCGCTCGTGCAGAGGGATGGGAACTTCTGATTGGTCGTTGCCACGAGTGACATCCATTGTACAAGCAGGCGGCGCTGCTCGGTACTCCTCCGCAGTTGCTATGGCAGCAGACAAGTTGTTAAGCTGCTGGATACGAGGCAACAAATATACAGTGCACTCCTACAGCACGCATCTATATCATGGAGAAAGAAAGAGGGACATCAAGAGGCTGCTTTCAGTTTGAGCCAGTTTTCTTATTATCTGGCGGTTGAGGTAGAGGTATTGGGCCATAAGGCAGCCTCTTATTTTTTAATTTCTATTTTACTGAACACAAGTTTATGGAAAGAGTTATTTCCCCAAGAGAAGGTTGGTGTCGTGCAAGGCCTTCTAAAACCTTACTTTTTACAGACAATTCCTTTGTCTGAAAAGCATTTTGACTCTAAAAACAATATGATGTGTTTTCAAAAGTTTATAAGTCAGTAATGCTGGATATTCATTACAATTATTATATGACTTCTTTTAATATAGTAAAGATGTTAAATCTAGCCAAAAGACAAAAATATATATATATAAAATAAAATGAACAATTATTATAAATATGAATTAAAAATGCAATGTGATTTGGAAGCATTTCACCTTATTTGTTTTATAAGGAGCTGCACGGTGGCACAGTTGGTAGCACTGTTCCCTTGCAGTAAGAGGGTCCTGGGTTCAATTCCCAGCTGGCATGTTCTCCCCATGCATGGGTTCTCACCAGGTACTCTGGCTTCCTCCCACAGTCCAAAGACATGCCTGTTAGGTTAATTGGTTTCTCTAAATTGCCCTTAGGTGTATGAATGTGTGTGCATGGTTGTTTGTGTGTTGCCCTGCAATAGACTGGTGACCTGTCCAGGGTGTACCCCGCCTCTCGTTCGTAGACTGCTGGAGATAGGCATCAGCTTCCCCGCGACCCACTATGGAATAAGCGGTAGAAAATGACTGACTGTTTTATAAGGATCATCTTGAGTTTGTGCACAGATGCTACACTTTTGGTTACCTCCTGAGACAAAAACGGATGGCTGATAATAAAACTTAATTTTTAGCACCTTCTGCCAGTGGCAATTTATGCATGAATGCCACTCAAAGGTGGAGCCGCTCCTACTGCGCCCAAGAATGGGAAAACGGATTTACCTAATGTGCTTTTTTTGTTGTTGATAAAAACTAAGTTTTTCTATATTTTCCACAAGCCAAAGTTCCATTTTAAATAATCTGTCATGAGGGTATGAAAACTCAGTCCAGGTTTGACAACTCTATTTATCACAGTTTTCACGCTTCTCTCAATCTCTGATTGTCTCGATGCAAGAAAAGCACAAAAAATGCTCATTTTGTGTTCTCACAGATAGAATAGAGACACTAGCAATCTCAAACTGTATTTTACAAAACTATTAAGTGTAGAATAATCCAGGTTTGACCAGAAAATGTTTTTTTAGATTTTGAACCAAAGATAATTAAATTCAGTGCAGATTCCAAGCGTGAAAATACTGACACCAACTTAAGCAACATCAGCATCCCATGGTATAAAAGCATGTTTTCTCACTGTGCTTAGACTGAACAGCACATAGGGGGTGCCTTTTCCCTAACTGAGTGGACATCCCAATGAGGATTACAAAAGTTGTTTAGGGTGCAAGTGACAAATAACTGTTTTGGCTTTTTGGCACTCATGCCACCCCCTGTCACATTGCTGCCCTGATCTTTTGCCCATTTAAAAAGAACAGCCACTGCATCATATCACAATAGGAGCCACTGACTAGTCATTATGATAAACATCTGATTCTCTATATTGCTGATTGCTCATATTGTTATCTTCTGAGATATTGTTTGTTCATGATGGTCAGTACAGAGAAAAGAAAATGATTAAAAATAACTCATAATCAAGAATAACAATTGAGTGACCACATTAATCGTCGATAAAAGTAGAAAATTAGAATGGTACAATGGGTCATTTCATTTTAACATTTAATTGTTTTAACAGCAGGGGGAGGACATCATCCTACTGTTATACTTCTGAGGCTCACAAACTAGAAGAGGATCAGTGAGATGTGTTCAACATTAATAAGAAGATGCAGCTATAAAAAATGCAATGTATTGGCAGAAGCTGGAACACAATGCTTGTATTATTTTCTTTAAAAAAGGAAAACAGAAAGATAGGGAGAAGCAGAGAACTAACAGAGAAGCATGCAACGCAAAGGATGAAACAAGAGCAAACGTCAGAAAAATAACTGATACATGCTCAAAACATTGTTTTATTAATAAGTCCTGGGTTTTAAATCATATTACTAGTTAAATTTCAATATGTAAATAAAGTTATTACAGACTGACTTGGCTTTTTGCATTCTTCTACTCATTCGTTTGACCTTGAAGTAGGGGAGCAACGCACTCTTTAAGTTTAGTGAATGGGAGTCCCAGGACTACTGCATTTATCATTGAAATACTGAGCTGTCAAGTCACACTGCATACCTGTCAGGAAGGGCTCAAAGGTACAGCCCCTCTCCTCTCTTGCAGTGCATGATTCTTCATTGCATTGCATAGCAGGCCTGTTCACCGTTGTTTTCAGCCATATGTCAACATAATCTATTTGTGCATTTGACAGCTCCTTACAGTAAGACATTATGGTTGGGGGGGGTTGGTCGGGGGGGTTGTGTTGTCAAACTGTGTTTACATAAGACTTCTAAAAGCACTTTTCCTTTGTTGGTGAGAATAAATATTTTAAAAATCCTGACTTCAGTGACATGCAATTTGACTTTCTGGTTTCCTTCCTGGTTAAATTAAGGGAAAATATTTTTACAGCTGAGCACAGTGAGGCAAAAGAATAAGCACCTATGAGTGCAGAGACAACACTTTGTCATCATGTTTCTCATTGTGTCATCTGAAAAGACCCACAGGTGCTGTAGAAAGTGACTGTGTTGTCATATTTCATTTAGGCATCCTTCTGCAAAGCTGTAATTGCCTAATTAGCTTGTTAATTAGGAGATTAGCATTTACGGATAGAGTGGCTTGCTCTGTTGTGATGAGAGTAATACAGATTAAGTGAGAAGTTATGGGTGCGTGAGTTCAAAATTTCTCTGTCCACAAATGGGTCACAAATCATTAAAAGGTTTGTGAAAAAGCTGTGTATTACATCTGACGACAGTGCTTGCTTTCCTCGCAGCCTCCCTGCATCAGAATCACACTGATGATAAGGAAGGAATGTAGAGGGCAGCCTGTCACACAGATACCCCTCGGTCCGAGTGTCGCCTGTTTGATTCCTCACTTCTCGTGGAGGTTGGAGGAAATGACCAAGCAGACGGTGCCAGAGATCAGCATTCTTTCGTCTGCTTTGGTTACTTCATTTTATTTATACCCTGATATTTGTAGCTTGTATCCATGCACTTTGTCTTCATTACAGTTGCACATGTGAAAGTAGAGGGAAGAAGCATGACTGGTGGTTGAATGCATATTTTGCCAAAAATCTTGTCTTGTAAAGTGTGTGGATCATCAATGATGCACCTTTGTTACACATTGTTGGTGTCATGGAAAAACCTTATATCTTAATTTTTTATTGATTTTTGTTTTCTTGTGAAAATCAACTCTGTTGATCACCTGGTTTTATTGATAAATAACTATTGAAAAGTATTTAAAAAAAAAACTGTGTATTTACATCTAGAAAGAGGTTTTTTTTTGTATTTCCTGAAAAGTTAAATTTCTGGAGATCCTAAAATTTCATATATTTATAGTTATTAGAATGGTTCCTGTGGGTCTGTAAAAAAACACTGTAACATCACAGAAATCTGTATTTTAAAAATATTCTTGAAAGGAAAGAAATGTTTATTTTCATAGCTTGTTATCTGTTGCTTTTCATGATAAATATAAACAAGCAGCATTTTTTAAAACCACAAACATAAACTAAAATAAAAAATATGCCTGCAATAATTGAAGACTCCCACAATATGTAGCCACTCTGATTTTCTATTTTCTTACATGGGACAGTTATTTTTCTTCTATAATCACAGGAAAATAAAAGAAAGATTATACAGATGTCTCCTTAAAAACTCAACATTGCAATGCAATTTCAAATCCCAGTGCATTATGTGAGGGATCTGTGCCTTTAGTAAGCCATGACAGATGTAGGAGATCAGTGGCATGCAGTAATCAGGAGGGGAAGGTAAGAGGTACACAGCTATACTGCTCACCACGATCAATCATACTATACTTGTCCTCCCTCAACTCTCTGGCTGTCTCCAGTGAATGCGCTTCTCTCTTTGCTTAAAATTATTACACAGGCCATAAACTCAGAGAGGTGAGTGTCCTGCTAATGTGGGTTCATGTAATGGTTGCAGTAACCTTTAAGAGTAGCCAACGGCCAGCGGTGGCTTGGACATGGGCCATATATTCTGGTCAATACCAGAGCCACGGATTGACTTGAGGAGGCATTTTAAGGCCACACATTTTAATTGACATTGAGGCTGTGGCTGAAATTGATTCTCAAGAGCGGAATACAATCAGACTTTGATTGCTGGGCTTTCATTAAAAAATTCTAATCAATTTGAAGGGTTTCTATAACTTTTAATTTGCCAAATACTGGAAGAGGTTAGTGGGGAAAGAGATGGCTTCCTTTTCCCTCATGACACTGATGTTGGTCTTTTCTTGTAAAGTGAACCAATAAAATATATTCCAGAAATATAACCTGATGTGTTATTTAATCTAAATTATTCAATTTTAACTTTAGACCAGCAGTAATTTAATTTTGTGAAACCATATGAACAACTATGAGTCACTTCTGTTTACGCTAAACTCTTCATCTAGCTGCAAATCTCTCAGCACCACCTTTTTGCATGTTATTTATCTCTTTAGGCATTTAATTATTAAGATTTAAGCATAAACTTTTACATTTTTCTTTCTTTGAACACCAGTTTGTCTGGTAATGAAAAAAAAAATCTCTGAAGAGTTCAGACCAGAGCGTGTCTAAATCACTGTGGCCAGACTGCCCTCAACTCAGCTTGAGTATTGACATTATGCCAGCTATGACACCATAACTCAACCCACTGCGATGGTCATTTGATAAATGGTATCATAAATTGTTGACAAAACAATTTGTGATGTATTATGTTACCGATGGGTTGTACTGCTTATCAAATCTTGTAATCTGGCAGGACTTGCCATTCATCAGCATAATGCAAGTGCTAGCTGTAGCTAGTGATGACTTTGTTGCTTTGTCAACATGCAGTTCAAATGTAATGTTGCAGGAAGCAAGGATACCAGCTATTAACAAAGTGTCTGTGTTTCAAGATGGGCTCTCATAGAGATGTGGCAGCTTTGCTTTTCAGCTGAGGAAAAAATATGGGGTGGGGTGGGGGGGAGGGGTGGGGGGGGGTTGAATTGACTGTGTAATATTCAGAATAAGCTCATCTTAATGAAATAGTTATTTTAACAATCATCACATTTTAAATGAAAAGTACTGGTGGAAAAAATGAGTTAGTGTATACACACTAAATGTTTGATACAGTTGTGTTTTGATAACTGGAAAAGAGGTGGTTAAGTTTCTATCACATTGCTGTAAATTTTGCTGCCTTGCAACTAATTTGTATCACGGATTTAACAACATAATCTGACATTAAAAGTTGCAAAACATGTGACCAAAGGGCTAGAATGTAGATAAACATTTTGACAAATAGAACTTTATCAATTATCTAAAGTTAAACCTGATAAAATTGATTAAACTTGTGAGGTGCAAAATACACAGTTAATGGAACATAAGTCATAAATAATGTTTATGCACCGCACTAGTATGTCTTTTGAAGTGAAAAATAATGTGTATTCACCGCACTGACTCTCATTAAGGCCAACATCAAAACATGTTCTTTGCAAAATTTCCTTAATCGTTGTTCGACATTTAATGCAGAATTAAATCTGTGTGCACTTTTTAGAGCTGATAAAGATTAGGAAGTGGCATATCATGATTCTAAACATGGAAACATCCGTTTTCACTGAAGATCAGAGCAAGTTACATCGACACCAAGGAAATGTTTACAGAATTTATGAGCTGGTATTGACACTAAACAAAGATATATGTAGTCTGAAACACTTTTTCAAATATTATCTTCAAAAGAGATGAAATATCTTAAATACAAATATGTTTTGGAGACACTGATAAAACAAACCTATAATTTACCAATGCAATTTTGTATACATTTTATTTTACTGTATTTCAATCAACATGTCTCATTAAAAAATAAATATGTTAAACAACTAAATTCCAACCAATTTTTTAAATGTAACTTCATTTGTTAGAGTCTGACTATTTATTACGATAATTGTGCTTCTATGTTAAAAACAAGAAAAAACAGACAAAAAGAAACAAAAAAGAAAAAAAATGTTACTGAAATAACAATACACCTATTCTAATCAGGCTAATCAGGTAGCATGTCTCCCTGACAACCACAGCTTAGATGATCATGTCAGTCTCAATACAAATATGGAAGGAACCTAGTATCAGTTATTGAAATAGAAATAACCTGTTTGAAAAAGGTGGAATGAAAACAGTTTTCCTGAAAATCTCAGCTAAGGTGTGCCAGTCATAAGCAACTACAGAACCCTTAGCTTGCTAGCAAGTTTGAATCTAGCATCAGCGCTATCACTACCTAAAGCTACATACAAACTTTCATTTTTGATACAAATACATTCCAACCGCAATTCTTGCACTGGTTTTTAACTTTTAATAAACAGCCTTATTGTTCTCTGTTGGACCTAAAAAATGAGAATAATAGTTACGTTAGGTGAGTGATTAAAATGTAAATTGCTTTAAGGGCTAATATTTCACACTTCTCAAAATTCATTTTTATAGCATTCATAAAAGTTATTCATAAAAATAACAAAAAACAAAACATAACGGTCAGTTTTTTTAGATGGTCAAACAAATGAACAGCAATTATCAAACCAAGTAAAGATTTCTGTTATAAAACTTTATTAAAATAAATTTTAAACTTCCAATTTTTTCTGTTTTTCAAACTGACACGTGTCATGATTTAAGACGGTTATTTTTATCTTTTCCAAACATTTTATTGTCTTGTATTCCTTCACGAAAACATACCAGATAGGAGATAATCCTATTATGCCAAACAATTCAAGAGTGAGTTCATTTGTGAAGGGTTACTGACAAGCAGTGTTATCACTGTGACCACTAACTGTCACTAAGTGTACTATATGGTGAGAACATTTAAAAGAAAAATGAAAACAGCAGTCAGCCTGGTTTGAGTAATTAGGAGGAGCTATGAAAAAATGCTAAAAGCAAATTTCTTTATTTTTAGCTTCAATGAAGTCACAAGATTACACGTTAAAATTGTCAGTTTTCTTCAAACATGTGCAGGTGACTGTTTGGAACAGTACAGTATGTATGAAGTGCATCTCCGTATAGCAGGCGCTACAGCCAATTTTCATCAGAAATATTTGATCTTAGAAGACAATGCTGAATGTAAGCCTCATGCTCTTGATCAAGATGTAGCACTACACCTTTTCATCATGCAGTTCTTTGCTGGAAATTGCCTGTCCATCCTCTCCCTGACAGTGGCTGGCACAAAGTGACCCGCTGGCTTCAAAGACACATTGAAGTTCTGCAAACAATCTGTCATGTGCAGAAACCAGCGACTATGACTACATATGCCTACAATTCTCTTCACGATTAGACTGTTTGTTGTTGAAGTGATGGAGCGCGTTTGTTGTTATCAGTGTTTTAGCATGCTAAGACCATTTCATCTACCATTGTACAATTCTCACCATTGTTTTAGTGTGGTTTGTTTTGAAAATAAGGATTGGATGACCACTGGTTTATGACATTTAGTATCTCATGGAGAAGGCAACAGGATTTATGAAATGGGTCACACACATGCAGATGAGTCTTAGCAAAGCCTCCAGTTTAAAGCCATATGACCTTAAGAGAGAGGAAAATGTATCACTAGAAAATGCTAATGTGGTTCACTTGGAGCACATTAATTCTCTGCATGAACAAGACACATATTTCATTTCAGCAAAAATAAAAATGTAGCTTTAGAGTGATGAGGTCTTTTATAAATCTTAAAAAAGCTCCTTAGCAATTAGTAATTTAGTAAAGTAGTAGTTTCCTAATTTATGACATAATAGTAAAAGTTGTTTTTCTTGTGAAGGCATTAGAATTGAAGAAAACTGCTGTTTTGGAAAGTTTTCACAACTGGGCAGAGTGCAGTGAAACTAAGCAAGTATTTTGTGTGCCAGTGGTAGTAAAAAATGGAGGATATGATATAAAAGCATTTTTTGGTTTTCTAACCAAGCTGCAGCAGTGACTCTTCTGCAAAGTGGGCCTCACTGAGATCTCAAGGTTAATGCTCCTCGGGAGAATTTCCCTCTGGCCTTCAGCGTAGATCACTGCAATTAGGCTTTTCACTTGTGAATTTAAACAGTTTGAAATGAGGGGTCAGCTTTCATTATTTGACCCTATGCCCTTAAACAGAAAGATAGCAACGAGGTCACACGTGTCTTGTTGGAAGACTGGGATCATGGTAAACTCTGAGCTGTGATTAATTCTGTGTGTTCTGATTTTAGAATCTTTTTCTTTTAAAATGTTGGCACAGTTTTTGACAGTTCTGCTCAGCTTTTATTCTGTAGTTGCTGATGTGTGTAATAAATTCCTAATTTCCATTCTTACATGCAACTACATCTCAACTCTGCATTGTAAGCCTTTAGGGTGTTATGCCATGAAAAAAACATAACCTCTACTCATAGGTTGGAGGATGGAGAGACCATAGGCCGCAATGACAAGAAATTTAGTATACATATTATTTACAAGACCTCAGACAACTATTACGCTCTTGTATTGTTTAGGATTTATTTCTTAATTTTTATGTTTAAATAAGGCAGATAAATAAAAAGTTAAACATATAGAAGTTTTTTTTTTTCTATGTGCGGTTGTGCAAGTTATTATCAGTAATAGTTCCCTTACCTGTTGTAGAAACACGTCATATAACTGGAAGCTTGTTGAAAACTCACTCATCCATGTCTTTATGGATCTTACTTTGCACGTAGTCATGTTGTAACTGAAGAAGCCATCACCGAACTCTCCCTACAAAGTCAGGAACTTAAAATTGTCAAAAATCCATTTGTATACTGAAACCTTTAGAACTTCTTCCACTGGAAATAAGAGACAAAGTTCAACTCTTGAAAAACAGCTTCACACCATAATTATTTCTCCACCAACCTTTCCATTTCTGCCAAATGCCAAACCCAGACTCATCGACTGAATTGCCAGACAAAGAGGGATGATTTGGGGCACCCCATGGCTCAGAGGTAGACTAGGTACACCATATACAGAGGCTGCAGTCCTCAGTGCACATAATCCAAGTTCAATTCCCTGCCCTATGCCTTTTGCTGCATGTCTTCCCTACCTCTGTCTGCCCTTCTTCCTGTCCAGAGACTAATGAATAAAGGTGCCACTAGTGCCACAAAAACCTTAAAAAAAGAGAGGATTGATTCATCCCTCTAGGGAACATGTCTCCACTGCTCTAGATTCATGGGGTAGTGTGCTTTAGACCACTGCATCCAGGTGGAGAGAGGGGGAAGATAAGCAGCAAAGGTCTGCAGGGTCGGGACTTGAACCCAAGACAGCTGTGTCGAGGACTGAATCCTTCGAATATGGGTCGCGCACTCTACTGCAACACCATGCGACTCGCCCATTAATTCTTATTTTTAAAGAAAACATAAAACTGAAAAATACTAACAATAAATACTGCGAAATAAACTAAAACAGTAAACCAATAGCAACAAACATGTTTCCTAAAAAAAACGTAACTCCCCTTTAAATACCCAGCAGGTCTGGTGATCATTTTCTCTGGGCTACATACTGTAAGCAACAACTGTCAGGTTGTCAGGTTTAGGTAATTACATTTCTTGCAAAAGTGAAAATCTTATAGCAAGAAGCCAAATTTGATACTAATCTTAAAGGTGTGATGTGACAAGCTAATTAAATGGAAGCCGTCGTTATGATAAATATTATAGGGTTTAACTTTTTTCCTCCCCTTTATAGGAAGTTTAAAAAGAATTAAGTCAAAGAGTGCCAGTGAGTACAAGCAATCTCGACAATATTCTTGAGGAATTAAAAGAAAGAGCAGCTGATGACTTCAACATAATGTTAGTAAAACTGAATAATGATGACAACTTTAATAAGACTTACTTCTGTTGCAATTAACCACACCACCCATGTCTCTGCTGATGCTATGGGAAAATAGCGCATGTTAAAATTTTGTGTGTTTGTAGGCTACTGTGGAGCTGCAGACAGAGGAATATTGCATGTGTGTGAGCAGATAGGACAAATTCTTCTGTTGATTGGGAACAGTTTTTGTCCTTTCATTGTATTGCGACATATCTTTCATTAAGGTTTAGGCATTAAATTAAACCAGAACTAGTATCCAATAGTAATTAACTTGAGTATATTGGGAGGCCATTATTCACATTAAAGTAACCTTTTAATAGCGGAGCCTTTAACTCCACTGCAGGTAATGACTTTAAAGACTGCTTGTTAAAAGAGAAATGGTAATGAGCTTTAATAAAGCAGAACAACTTTGAAATGAAGAGCACTTTTCAATAGAAAAGGATGAAGGGATTGGACCCTTGATTCCATTAACGAGACTAATGATTCCTTATCAGGCCTCTAACGTGTACATGGAGTTAGCATTAACAGTGATTGAGGACAGGTTTCAGTAAAAAGATGGGCCCTTTCATTGCCCTTTTGAAGATCAGATAAGAGAAAAAGAACCTGAATAATTTAAATCATTGAGAATTGATAACACAAGTCCCAAGACCTAAAACCTCAGCGACTCCTTTCCCGCTTATCAAGTGTAACAGTACAGTACATTTGTAATTATAAAATGAATTTGTGTCATGTGTGAAAATGAACCGAATGGAGGGAAAAAGATTAAGTGATGTAGTAATGTAAAAATTTGGCTCTGGAAATTTGAGCAGATTTTTGTCACTTTTTTAACTTAATGCTTGCTCTTTATACTGAATAGTTCATTATTTATAAAGATGCACCGATCAGGCTCTTGACCAATACTGATTACTAGCTTTTTATACTAGGTATGACCAGCTCCGTCCATTTTTTAAGCACTATAACACATTACATGAGGGGGGAAATCTGCTGCAGGTTCTTTGATAGAGGTAATCATTTGAATTCAGCAGAATTTGGACAAAAAATATTTTTATTTAATTCAGAAATAATTGTATTTTTTGTATTTGTTTCAATAGGAACAGCAAATCTAGTTTTTCAGTATTCAACCTGCCGATCTGCACTAAAAGCCAATCAACGCAAAATTAAAAATGAATTCCTAGCTATTAATCAGTGCATCTCCAATTCTTAAATATGCATTTATATGGTACTAACTACTTTTATAGAAAAGGCCAAAGGTTTGAGAGAAGACAAAAAATTAAATAAATGCAGGAACAGAGGGAAGTGAAATAATTAAATCAGGCTTTGGCGAGCAGCTGGAGCAGGACTCCAGCTGACAACAGCACCTGGGACTGCCTGGGGCTAAAACCAACCCCGGCCCAACCACCACAGCAACCCCCCAAGCAAAACCCCCTAAACCCCCCACCCGCCCCCCATGCCAGTCCTACGACATGTTTTCAGAATCAGAATCAGAATCAGAATCAGAAAAGCTTTATTGCCAAGTACGTTTTTGGACATACAAGGAATTTGTTTTGGCGTAGTTGGTGCAATACAGTACAAGTTAAACAGTACAAACATATCTACAATATAATATAAATATAAGTGCACAGTTTTAAGTGAGTGAGAGTAAATATAGAGCAGTATAAGATGCAAGAGCAATACAACAGAGCAGGTGATCATTGTGCAAGTAAAGCAGGAGTCCAAGCTGAGCGTTAATGTAACGCATAGAGTTACAGGTTACAGGTGTCCTGTCAGCAAAAAAAGGGGGGGTGTGGGGGAAAGGGGGAATGTCAGGGTGGTTTCCGGGCTTTGTTAACCAGGCTGGTGGCAGATGGGAAAAAACTGTTCTTGTGGCGTGAGGTTTTGGTCCGGATGGACCGCAGCCTCCTGCCAGAGGGGAGAGTCTCAAAGAGTCTGTGACCGGGGTGGGAGGGATCAGCCAGAATCTTCCCTGCCCGCTTCAGGGTCCTGGAGGTGTACAGTTCCTGGAGCGACAGTAGACTGCAGCCAATCACCTTCTCAGCAGACCGAATGACACGCTGCAGCCTGCCCTTATCCTTGGCTGTAGCAGCGGCGTACCAGATGGTGATGGAGGAGGTGAGGATGGACTCAATGATGGCTGTGTAGAAGTGCACCATCATAGTCTTTGGCGGGTTGAATTTCTTCAGCTGCCGCAGGAAGAACATCCTCTGCTGGGCTTTCTTGATGAGGGAGCTGATGTTTGGCTCCCACTTGAGATCCTGGGAGATGATGGTTCCCAGGAAGCGGAAAGATTCCACAGTGTCAATTGTGGAGTCACAGAGGGTGATGGGGGCAGGTGGGGTTGGGTCCTGCCTGAAGTCCACAACCATCTCCACTTTCAATGCTCTTTAACAGCCCCCCTACCTACCCCCCATCCCCAGACTATGCTGGAGCTCTAGCTGGTGCCCCCACCCCAAGTGTTCATGTTTTGAGACAGAGGTGGCATCGTCATAGTGCTGCTTACAGATTAATTACATGGATGATTTGTGAAATGTAGGGTTTTCATTCAATTAATCACCAACATAAAGGCATATTTTATAATAATCCTATTGAATTTATGCTTATTTTCATACACAGATTTTTGTGTATGAAACATTTATTTTTTTCAAAATTGCAGACAAAAAGATTTTGGCCTTCTTGCAGCATTTAAGCCCTGTCAATCAGTTGGGTGTATCGGCATTTTTCTGTAAATGGTATCGCTGTTAGTCTGTGTTCGTACACCACATTGCTTTCTTTAAACAGAAGTCAAACATATATGACTAAATGAATGACTGTGCTGTTCCCAAACAAATGCTTCCCTTTTCCCATGTTCTTCCTCATCTCAACATGTTTTAATTAGTAGTGAAAAATGAGTTCATTTGGAAGACAAATGATGGGAGTTGTGAATGCATTTGGTTAGGGTGGGATGTTTTTTTTTTCTCCCTCATTTATACAAGGAGATGATACAATTTTTACAGCTTAGGAAGCGGCACAATAGAATGACAATGATTTAAGGCTCATTTCCAAATGAAAAATAATTTAAAGCTCTTTTCCAACCATCAAAGTTAAAGTAAAGCCAAAAATTACACTTTTAAACAATCAAATGGCCAACTCTAACAGTACTGTACAAGATTCTATATAGTGTACGGTACTCCCGTATGTAGCTCTTTCTAGCATGCTGGAGACCTACCCGAGTTATAGTCTGAAACATTCAGTGCTTTGTGAAAGTTTTCATAATCCTTGTTGAGTTATAGCCTCTAACTTCAATGTGTTTTCTTTGGATTTCATGTAATAGGCCAACATAAAGTAATGCTTCATTGTCAAGAGGAAGGAAATAATGCATAATTATTTTGACAAATAAATAAATAAAAAGTAAATACATTGTGGTATGAATTTTCATTGAGCCCCCTTTCCTTTGATAGACCTTAAACAAAATCCAGTCCAACCAGTTGCTTTCAGATGTTATTTGAATAGTAAATTAGGTAACCTGTGCCTAATTTAATCTCAGCATAATTCCAGCTGTTCTGTGAAGGTCTCAGATGTTAGCTAGAGAAAATTAGTGACAAATTAGACTATTTCACTAATTTTACTTAATTATTTTGATGTTAAAGTCAGAAGAAGAAAAAGCATGGCCACAACCATTTTTCTGAATGTTTAGTAGCCTAACTCAAAATAAAGTGTTGATAATAGAAACAAACATACAGGATTTCGTCATCACAGCATGCTGGCCAGAACTCTGTTCTATGTATGTAAAAGTCACTTTAACTCAAGGAGCTCTTTTCATGCAAGCATTTCTACTTCAACAGTTGAGGAATCATTTTGCTAAGTAGTTAACATTAAGGGTTAATATATGTAGAGCTAAGTATAATGCTCTATGATATAGAACAGCAAACAAAAACATATGTATAAAAATGTTACCTAGCTGTCTTTTATTAGCATAATAATAGATCCAATGTTAACATTAACTACCTAAAGTAGGTTTGTGATTTGAAATGAAAGGCAGGTCTTAAGTTGAGCTACATGAAAATGTGGTGAGTTATATTGATATTGTTAATGGTTTATTATAAATGGAATGTTCCAACTCTGTCAGAAAACAGTCAAATAATGTATACTGTTTTCTCACTTGATTCAGTGAGCCTCATTTGATTACGGTGCATAGCAGAACATTGATTTATTCCATTTACAAATTTTGCAGCATAATACCAAGAAAAGCGAGGCTATAAAAGCATAAATATATCCTGTTTTTTATTTTTATTTTATAAATAAACTGGTCTGTGCATGTTTAGCTGGTTTTAGCTTTATGGATATCTTTTGTATTTTCCCCTTCAGCATGATGCTGTCTCTCAACATCAAGTCAAAGCTTAACCAAGTAATGGCCGCACCTCAGTGTATATTAGATGAACTCTTAACAGCATTTTGGGCATTTACAATTGACCAGTAACAGTTGATTAACCAATGACCATCACTGACTGATGATGTCAAGTTTGACAGATTCTCTTTTTCAAAATAAATTAACTATTGATATAAATAAAAAGACAACATTTTGACATTTTGAGATGTGTAGGTTTCTACTTTTCTGCCACACAATGACAACTATTTTGACAGAATCTTCCCATTAATAATTTTTAAAAACCCTTTAAATGTTGTGAAATGCAGCCCCAAATTTTAACAAGCCACCCAAAGCAATTTTTTTCCCAGCCCAACGTGTTAAAAAGATTGGGGGGAAACCAGTCCAGTCTGGCAAATTGCACATCACTACACAGTTTACTCCAATCCCATAAGGAAAACACTAATCAACAACAACAATAAACATGGCGGAGCATAATGTGTACCCATGATGATGCCTCCTTCCCATTTCTGCCTGCCCCCTCATATATGCATGCCTAGAACCGGCCCTGCTATTCATGGTGGAAAACTAGCACCTCACGTCACCCGTAACACACCATTTCCACAGTTAAACATTGTGGTGGCAGCATCATGCTGTGGGAATGAATTTCTGCATCTGAGTGAGCTTTACCAATTCTGTACAAAAACAACTGGGCAACATACCCAATAGACTTGCAGCAAAAGCTGTCTCTAAAAACTGCTGACATAAGGGGGGGGGGGTACAATTCAATTCAATTCAAGGATACTTTATTGATCCCCGAGGGGAAATTAGAATACATATACATCCCTCACCTTTTGGATTTTTATTTATTTTAAAAACCTTTCCATTTCACAATCGTGGACTACTTTCTGTTGGCGTATCACATAAAATGCAAATGAAAAGACACTAAAGTGTATGTTTGAAACAAAATGATTAAAAAAATGTTAATGGGCATGAATACTTCTGGAAGGTTTCTTTATTCAGCATTTTACTTTAAAAGTTTTCCCATTTCATCTTTATTTTCCTCACTAGCCATGCTTGTCCTGTAGAAATTACACATATCATCAATAAATATTTATTCAGTGTTTGTGGTGAGCAATGGGTGTGAACTCAGGTGTAATTTGGTTTCAGTCTATCAAGATTAATTTTGTCAGGAACATGATGAATGCGATCCGGGGCAACGCTCCGATGCATCAGTGTCATTCCAGATGAGATTTTTCACAGGAGTTGAGAGTTTCCAAGATTAAGTGCAGTATTAGTCAATGTTTTGGGATAAGGCTTCACACTAATTTAGTGAAGAGCAACAACCTGCAGAGGAGGCTCCATTAGCAATGACAATGAACTACGGCTCTGGAGGGGAAAATCTGATTAACGCCGCTTGCTGGAATTGTGAAGTCGTTTCGGTGGTTGGGCGATAATTCTACATTCGCAGGGGATGCCAGTTCATAAAGTGCTTTTGTCCGTGTCAAAGTCTTATTTTGCTGCTGCATTGTCATATTTCACAAAAGCCGGGAGGAGTGTAAATTTACAGGTGTGTCAAGAGAAAACTATAACACAACACAAAAAAAATGGATCACAAACAAGGTATTAGTCAATAACATATTCCAGATCTTGTTTGTCCTGTTATATTCCCTGCCAAATTTTAAACAAAATCAACAACAATGATAAATATAAAGTGGGTAAAAGCATGTGAGAATTATCTGTTGTCAATACTTACAACAGGGTGGGAGGGCTTCCTGCTGTTTTAGCATTATCCTCAAAACAGGATCAACCTCTTTCTACTAAATATTTGTTATTCCCTTTTTTCTGAGGGAAATTTCTCTATTGAGATCAAATGTCCTGAATATATACCAGTGACAAGCAGCTGTCAACCCTGATTTTCCATTTCTCCCAGAAATATGGTGCTGAAATCCTCTCCAGGCAGATAAGTATCTTTACACATGACTGCCAGATTTGATTGCCTTCTGTACAGGAGGTTGTATTGGAGTCGCTCACAATGCTTGCCACACTACATTGTATTCGTCTTCTGTTATGCTATACTGTGCCCCTCGCCGAGCCCTCATCTAAATAAGAATATTTCTTCCATGCTTGGCTGTTCTTAGAGGGATTGGTGAGCAATGGAGCTGAGATGTTGGACTGGGTAGGGGTGGTGGGGTGGGGGTGGTTAGGAGGATGGGGATGCTGGGCTCCGACTCTCCGCTCACTGTAATGGAACATGTGACCTTACCAAACCGGAGATGTCGGTTTAAATTGCTTCAATAAGTGATTTTTTTAATGTACTCTGTAGGTTAGATGTCAGTTTCACCCCCCGATGCAGGAAGCATCTCAATAAAAGTCTGTTTAAACAATCAAATGGAATATGCATGTGTAAATTTTCATTATTACATTCAACTTTTGTAATTTACATAAATAGTCAGTCTCTAATTTACCAAACTTCTATGCAAAATTCTAAATTGATTACACTGGAGTTCTTGTGAAACCCCTCCCGTCCTGTCTCCCCCCCGTGATGCATTCATGTTCTGTTCTTGATGCATTCTAGTTTGTGTTCTAAAAAGTTTCCTTGGGTTAGATTATTTTCTTATTTCTCTGTTCATGTTCTTGTTGCCACTCCCTGCCACGGCCAGCTTGCGGTCTGTTTCATTCGGTCCACCTGCTCCTTGTAATCAGTCTCACTGCTTTCACCTTTGCCATGGTCTATATATACTATTCAGTTCTGTTTGTTCCTTGCTGGTTTTTACATCTGTTTTTGCCAAGCCTGTCGATGACTTGTTTCATGCCATGTCTGCTTTGTTCCTACCACATCTACCCAACGCCATCCCTGTGAGTTTTTGCCTATTTTTTTAAGTTATTAAATCTTCCCCACTCACTATCTTCTGCTGCTACCTGCTTTGCACTTGGGTCCTACTCCAAAAAGCACCTTTCCTGACACACTAAGAGATCCTGAGTGTCTGAGGTAGAGCAAAAACAAAATAAAATTATTTGCAGAAACATAAAAAATGCATGATGCAAGCAAGACATGTATTATAGTGCGTTCACACCAAACGCGATTTCTGCGAATGTTTTGCCTCATTTGTGTGCTTTTGCCCGCTTCACATTCCGCGTGAACTCCGCGTTGGCATTCGGCATCAAATAGGAGGAATTTCCATCTGCTGCTTGCTGGTTTCAACTGAACATGGCGGACATAGATTTCACGGATAATCACAGTGTTTTACCTGTGGAGAGCCGAAAAACGCCGCCGACGTCAACGTCCCTGGGTTCACCAGATTCTTCAGGGACGGGAACAGTTCGGAGAGTACCACCACCTACTCCAGGAGCTGCGTCTGGATGACGATCGATTTCAGCGGTACTTCCGTCTATCCAGGACCCAGTTCGACTATCTGCTGCCTCGCATTGGGAGACGAATCGGCCTCCGGGACGCCAACTACTGGCGACCGCAGTGAAGCCAGCCCGAAGCCGGACACCAGACACTCAAGCTCCGCGGAGCCAGCGGCATCCAGCCCACGGCCGATCCGAGTCAGGCACCCAGATTTCGGCTAGCTGCTCCCTGTTGCTCCCTCTTCTGACGTGCGGTGGTTCACTAAGGACCGTCAATAAGTTTCCGAACCAAACAATCGTGGAAAATCTGAGTGCCTGAATCGGATCAACCGTGAGCTAGATGCCGCTAACTCCGCGGAGCTTGAACATCCAACTTCAAACTAACTTCACCGCGGTTTACCGGCACTGTATCCCCACTGCTGAACACCTGTCCATCTGTCTTCGGTGAGTAAATAAATCTCAGCTCAGTAAAAAAACAGCCGATTTTTAATGTCCACATCTCCTAAATATAAGATATTTGTGCCTAAACATAACCAGGCCAGGTCCTTTCTGTACTTGTCTCAGTAAAAGTAATTAGTTCTGAGTCATACAACTCTGGCTTGCCGCACACCGCCACTATGATCTGGTCCTCCTTCTTCACTGACAACCGCTTCTTCTCCGCTTTGGTCCTTCACCCTATGTCACAGCCACATCCAGTCCCTGATTGGTTGACGCGACGCGAATTTAGGAAAAAGTTCAGATTTTTCAACTCGTCTGTCGCGCCACTCCGCTCCCGCTTCGCTTGCCGCGCCTTCCGCGCCGTGCCCTCCGCGTCCTTCGCACGCGCCGCGCCACTCCTGAACGCGCCTCTACATAGGGATAACATGTAAATTGGCCGCTCCTTTCGCAGAAATCGCATTTGGTGTGAACGTACCATTACAACCACATTTTTGCAGGTGGTAAGTCCTGGTCTTCTTCGAAATTTCTCTTTCCCTGCTGAACTTTCATCACTCAGCTGTATTTGGACGCCTTAGCCTTTAGAAGAAGTAATCCTGAGGTCATCTCTGTACAGACAATCAGAGGGTCGGTTTGGAGAGGGTCGCGCTGGGCGTTAGGTTAAAAAAATTGATTTAACAATTTTGTTTCTGCCACATTCTTTAGACTCAGGGGTACAAAAATTTACACAAACTATCCTTGTAGATATAACTGTCTCCTCATGTGTGCAGCGTTGGAACAGCTGTAGAGCGCATGGCCCATGTATAGAGAGACTTCTGCCCTGAACTTGTTTTACATTCAAGGTTTAAACATGTAATGTTTCTACTGATTAGCTAATTTACTTTGAAGAGTTTAACATGTTATTCTCTATAAAGTTAATGAACTATGGGTTATTTAAAAAGCTTTTCTGAATATCTGAATTAAACAACACTTCTTTTGAACATACCCCTTTCAAGGTCATAAGATTATATCTTTTTTAATCTATAATGACTTTCGAATATTAGCTCAGCTCAGTGGATGAACAAGAATAAACATGTTGTGAGTTTGTCCCTGGGTCTCCTCCAAGTGGCATATGCCCAGAAAAACCTGGCCATAACAACCTCAATGGGCTCCTTTTGATGCAGCAGAGCAGCTGCTCTACTTCCAGCCCCCCTAGATGACAGACCTCCTTGCCCTATCTCTAGGAGTAAGCCCAGCCACACTACAGAAGAAGCCCACATGGACAGGTAAAGCTTTGCTTTTGGGTTCAGCTTTTTCTTCACTCCAAAAGTCTGTAGCAGCTTCCGAATTACTGCAGACAAAGCCTCAGTCTGTCTATCTATCTCCCACGCTATCATACCATCACTCGTGAACAAGACACCTAGATACTTAGACTTCTTCGCTTGAGGCAAAGACTGACCCCCAAACTCTGAGGTGTTCTGTTCTCTATACACATCACACTAATATGATTTAACTGTCCCCAGATTTTCTGCAATTTGAGGTTAATTGTAAGACTTTGTTAAGTTGCTATACTTTTTTTACCTACAATAAAAGTCTAGGAAAATTTGATTAGGCTAAATCTCTGTTATTTGTTTGCTATGAATAAGATTTGAGAATGTAATGTGTTCTTTGCATAGATCGGGGTAGGTTGGCCATCATTTGAGAGCTGTGATGAGGTACACTAGGTTTGATGGTTTCTGCTTCACACAGTGCAATAATAAATTTGGAGCTATGGGGGTCTGACATTGTCTGCGCTCAATATAATTAAGCGGTGCATTAGAAAGAGGGCTGGAATAAAACATGAGTATGTAAATGCAGCCCGGAGCTGATGTTCTAGTGATTATTACAATGCAGATAAAGCATTTCTCACAACTGCCTGTGTCTACTGAAGCCTCCAAAAACATCTGGACCTTTTAATTGAAAAATGGCATGGTGTTTTGCTGTGCTGTTCTATGAAGGCAACAATTAAGACAAAACTGTAATTGATAAGAATTACATTGCTTTATTGTTTAACGTTCTAGTCAAGAAAATGGATTTATCAATTATTTACAGGTCACAACACAGAGGCCGTGCATTCCTAGTTTTCATTGCATCATCATCTAAGAACATTCAGTAATGACCAGAAACAGTCTCTAGGATTGAAATTAACAAAAATCTTTCAGTTTGTGAAAATTAGAGGCAAAATTGTGGAATTAGTTGTGTGCCTAAAAGATTGCAAAAAACTCTTAGATGATCACACAAACAAATAAGAATTTGAGAAAAAACATCATTTCAAAAGTAATTTCAAAAGTAAAACATGCTATCTGCGATCAATCTCTTAAAGCAATGCTGTAAAGTCTTTGTCTTGTCTTTGTTAGACTGAATATATTTTTGTCATTTTCCTCTGTTTCATTCTCGCTGATCAGTTTTGCTCTCGCTGCCAGCTTTGCAATTACACTTCCTCACGCTCTACTTTGCGCTCCCTCACCTTTTCTTTGCACTTCTGGCACAAACCTCTCGGGGGGGAGGGTCTTCTGAGAAGTCTTTTGCCATTGGACAGAGATTTCTTGAGTGACATATCAGTGACCCGGAAATTGCGTAGCGTACGTGGCCACCAGGATGTTTTTTTTTCTTTAGTAGACAAATACGCTGAGATTCCAACCGTTCTGCATGCACAGAGGATCACAGGTGAGTATTGACCATATATTTAATGTGTTCTCTGGTACTCTGTATTTTAATCTTTAAGTAAAAGCAACAGATATTTTGTAAGTTAGCTTTAAGCAGATAACTAGCTATCAAAAGCAGCCAGTGCTAACGTACATGACAGGGGACAGACAGCAAGCTCAATTTGTGGCAGTGGCAGGCAGAATTGGCAGGTCCGGTGTTACGTCGATTCGCTTTTCCCCATCAGATACGGTTTCCACACCGTCTGCTCGATAGATAGATAGATAGATAGATAGATAGATAGATAGATAGATAGATAGATAGATAGATAGATAGATAGATAGATAGATAGATAGATAGATAGATAGATAGATAGATAGATAGATAGATAGATAGATAGATAGATAGATAGATAGATAGATAGATAGATAGATAGATAGATAGATAGATAGATAGATAGATAGGAGAGAGAGCGAGAGACTCTACAGATATCGATACTGTTCTGGTCCAATAATGGTACTATAAACCCCGTCAGATAACGTTCCCCCTGTATTATACACGGGGAAACTTGCATCTGACGGGGTTTATAGTACCATTATTGGACCAGAACAGTATCGATATCTGTAGAGTCTCTCGCTCTCTCTCTCCTATCTATCTATCTATCTATCTATCTATATTTATTTTAGATGGAAAATAAATAGCACTATGTGTATGTATGACGAGCTGAAAGGATGACAATGAATTATTGCACAAACGGCCGGTTTATTGTCACTCAGAAAATTATAAGTAAATGCTTAAAAACACGCTGGAAGTCCCAGGCCATAAGGCTGCCACGAGTGTGCACAGGGTGCCAGAAGGTGCCAGGGGGTGCCAGAGGATGCCAGAAAGTGCCAGGAGATGCCAGAGGGTCACTGTTGTACATTTACTTTGGCTATACTCTTTAGGGTCCACAAAGACTAATTAGTCTTCCTCAAACCTGGCAAAAATGTTTAGATTTTGGACATCAATAATTACTGAGCAGATTTTTTCGTAGTCCTTTTTTTCAAAAATAAAAGTTAAAAGTTCAGCTGGAGAGCAGTCATCGTATTTATCCTCCCAGTTCTTTATGGCCTTGAGGGTTTAAGTTTGTTCAGTGTTATCCATGTCAAGTACTTTTGGAAGTGTGACTCTACCCCGAAATGTTTTTTGGCACCAATCAGCTGCAGTCTGGCTGTCAGTCAACATGTTGCTTCCCTGCAAAAAAAGACAGTTTGTTGAGGATATTGAGTATGTAGACGCTGTTACGTGTTAATATTGTTAAAGTATTGCAAATTAGCCTATATTTTTATACAATCATATCTGCTTTACATAATCAAAGCTCTATCAATCCCATATTGGGTACCAGTGCCATTTAATAACTGTCAAAACTTTATTGAAACAATGTACACACAAATGCCTATGAGTTACTAAAGAAACAGTAGGTGGTTCCATCAAGTGGCTGCTGTTGAAAAAATGTTTAACCTTTTCTGTGCCTTTGGCTTCTGTTGTCATTTCCTCATTTTCCATTGTCATTTTCTCATCTTTGAAAGCAAAACAATCAGTAAATGAGCCAGTACTGCATTCTATCCTGACAGGTGTATACATAGGTCTTCATCCTCCAATGTTAGTCACCTGTCATTTTCCTTGACAGACTTGGTCTTCATAAGCACAGTTTCTGCTTGATATCAGCACATGTTGTTGCTTCCTTGCAACCACTGTATCACAACCTACAAAAACACATTTTAACAGCAGGTATATTAAAATTACAGGTTCAACAGCATTTTTATATTCAATTACTTTAATTTTAAGTATAATACACAGTGATTTACCAAATTAGAAAATACTTTTATACTCAAGTCTATTGACACATTGCTACTTAGGAACCTATGGTATGAGTCATTTCTGTCTAATTGTTAATTTAGGCAAATAATTCAGCTTGCCTCTGGCAGAAGAACCTCGAGGATAAACTGTTGAATTTCAGCTCCGTTTCCAGGAACTGACAATACTTTCAAGTCGTTGGATGATTGCTTCTGTCTGGAATAAAAAGGTATGTAGATATATGATCAAATTTAACAGTAAACTGAAATTATTTACGTAACAAATCCACATTTCAGAAAAAACATTTCATTTTAGCTGAGGGTAGCTTATATATTTAACAGCTTACTTGCAGAAATATAACATCTAACTGTTTTATAACATCAGCAATTACTTAAATAAAAATTTAGCTATTTACAGAAGTGCTTCTTAGTGTGTATCTGTAACCACCCAGTGAAGAGGCTGAATACACATTGGATACAGAAAAATCAGACAGCTCATAGGATTTAACCTAATTATCCAACCAAAAAAAATGTAAGAAAAGAAAGCTATAAAATGTCAAAGGAGAAAGATATTAATTGACCAGGTTTGCATGCAGTCTTCATGTTGAGACCACAGTGCCAATAACTGCAACACTTTAAAAGCCATCCTTCAAGTTTTATATAAAAAATATTTTTTTTGAATAATCATCAAAAACTTTGCCAACATTTTTTAGGATTAGGACATAAAGAATATATTGTCATAAAAAAATTAAGAAAAAAACATATCATCATGTCATTGAATGCGGTGATATGTTCACTAATATTTTCGAAGCACTGGATCTAATCCTCTGTGTTTCCACAGATACATTCAGTTGGAGAGAACATTCCCTGACTGCAGGTTTCTTTCCAAGTCCTGTAATATTTCATACATATAATTAATTGTGTAGTTTGACTTGAATGACCTGAAAATATTGTGAGTGCCACTAAGGACAATTAACAATGTATGTTATTACCTTAATTTTTGAATCTGTCAGAATATCCTCTGCTTTAACTGACTCTAGGACCTTGTCACTGTAGAAGAAAAAAACAACTTTGACCAAGATCTGTACCTGGTTTAATCTGCTAAATGCTGATATAAAGTTGAAGGCTAGGGATTTCATCTTACTCCAATATTGCTGAATCTCCACAGAGTTAAACTACCATTATTTTTCATTTATATTTTCATGTTAAGTTATTAATTGTGTCTTCAGTTCTGTGCCTTTAATGTTGAAATATATGTTTCTTTAATATTCAATCAAAGTAAACACAAAATTATTTCTAACATAAGTTGTATTTGACATGTAACAATTAATTCTTAAAGTACACTGCATCCACAGAAGAAGTCCCTTTCATTCCAGTCTACTGTCAAACCAGCCACCAACATATCCAGAAATAAAATCTAAACTCATTTGGCAAATGACTGCACTTTATTCTGTCAGTCAAAAAAACATTTTGTATCTGTTTCTATGTTTTGCAGCTGTGCTCGCACACCCGAATTTACAGACACCCTACACACTGGCATGGGGGCCGTTGTCTAGGGTGCCTCATGTGTTCTTAGTACACTATTAACTGCAGCAAGGCTTTGTAGCCTAGACCAAAAATGACATACAGAAAATGACACAATCATAAGTGCATATCTTACTGTTAATTAATCCTTTCATGGAATATGGGGTATTATTGTATTTTGCGAACTGGTCTTAAATAAATCATAAAGCATGAACACAAACAGAAAAGAAGCAATTTAAGTACCAAAGACGAACTATGCAGAATGAAACAGAGCTATGGACTATTGAGCAAAAGAGATCAAAAAAGTATGTCTGTCAATATTTTTATATTAAAAATTGAAGTGACTTTAAATTTAGGTTTAAGAATGTTGGTTAAGAAACAACCAATAACTGCATAATTGTCTGCAGCTAACAACTGAGTAACAGGTTAGAGCTTCGAACAATACATGGAGAATGACAACCTACCGTCTTGTCTCTGGCATCCTCTGGCACCTTCTGGCACCCCGTGGCATCCTCTTGCACCCTCGTGGCAGCCTTATGGCCTGGGACTTCCAGAGTGTTTTTAAGCATTTATTTATAATTTTCTGTGAGTGACAATAAACCGGGCGTTTGTGCAATAATTCGTTGTCATCCTTTCAGCTCGTCATACATACACATAGTGCTATTTATTTTCCATCTCAAATAAATACAATCACCTTATGTTATGGGTCTATAGCTGTTTATTAAATAATAATCAATAATGACACCATCATTTAAAAGTAACAGGCTACAACAACAATGACAACTCGTTTGCCGATTATCAGCATTAGCTTCCACAAAAACAGCGGAAACCGCCGAGGCAGGTTTTTACGGCCGGTCTGGCACCTTCTGGCACCCTCGCGGAATCCCCTGGCTCCCTCCGACAGGCTGCGGCAGCTCCGGTGGCAGCTCCGACACGCTGTGGCAGTCCGAACTGCCAATTCTGCCTGCCACTGCCACAAATTGAGCTTGCTGTCTGTCCCCTGTCCTGTACGTTAGCATTGGCTGCTTTTGATAGCTAGTTATCTGCTTAAAGCTAACTTACAAAATATCGATTGGCTTTACTTAAAGATTAAAACACAGAGTGCCTGAGAAGACATTAGATATATATGGTCAATACTCACCTCTGATCTTCTGTGCATGCAGAACGGTTGGAATCTCAGCGTAGTTGTCTACTAAAGAAAAAAAACGCAATTTCCGGGTCACTGATATGTCACTCAAGAAATCTCTGTCCAATGGCAAAAGACTTCTCAGAAGACCCGAGAGGTTTGTGCCAGAAGTGCAAAGAAAAGTGAGGGAGAGCAAAGTAGAGCGTGAGGAAGTGTAATTGCAAAGCTGGCAGCGAGAGCAAAACTCTGAACAGCGAGAATGAAACAGAGGAAAATGATAACAAAAATATATTCAGTCTAACAAAGACTTTACAGCATTGCTTTAAGAGATTGATCGCAGATAGCATGTTTTACTTTTGAAATGATATTTTTTCTCAAATTCGTATTTTTTTGTTTGATCATCTAAGAGTTTTTCGCAATCTTTTAGGCACAAAACTAATTCCATACAAAATTGAATAATTTGTACTGCTCTAAGTATATATGCCTGACAGAAATGCACAGTGTGGTTCTTTACATATTATTGTTTAAATATAGCATGACCTATGTGTTTAAATTGATGACAAAAAGAAACATTGTTTAGGGATGCAAACTAAATTAGGTAACCTAGCCACCCACAGCATCAGGCCACAGCATCTCAATCAGACTTAAGACCAGACATTGACTAGGCCACTCCAAAACCTTTATTTGGAGTAGACTTGCTGGTGTGCTTTGGATCGTTGTGCTGTTGCATAACCCATGAGCAATCGGAATTTTCTGGAAGAGAGCAGAATTCATTATTTCATTAATTACAGTCATTTGGGTCTTGAAGCAGCAAAGGAGGCCCAGACTATCACACTATAACCACCATCATGTCAATATAATGTTCTTTTACGTTAAATGCTGTGTTAGTTTTATGTTATTAAACAGAATTCTTGTCATATAAAAAGTTCCTCTTTTGTCTTGAGCCACATAAAACGTTCCCAAACTGGCAAATGTGAGAGGGATTTGTTCGTTTTGATCAACAGTGGTTTTTCACCCGAGAACCTTCCGGAGTGCAGTTATTGCTTAGCCTCTTTCATATTGTTAAATCATTAACACTGACCCTGACTGAGGCAAGTCAAGTCTGCAGTGCTGAATATTAAAATTAGTTTGAAACATTTAAGTGTGACAAAAAAGCAAAAACAATAAAATTCAGTAAGAGTGCAAATAGGGTTTCATGAAATATTTAATTTGACCTTTTAATTCTGTGAAAATGTTCATTCCATAAAATGTTAATCTGTCCCTCTCACTTCTCTCCTTGAACATTGATGCTGAAATTTCCACATGTGAGCTGGTTAAAAAGAGTCAGTCCAGTGTGCCTAATGTTTTGCGAACCTTCCTTCATCCTTCCTGTCTGAACTCCGCAGATTAGTGGGCCTGGAGCAGAGGCTGTTCATCTGCCAATATGGCACTAGCCTGAGTGATGGGCATGTGGCGATGTCACTAATGATCAGACCATAATGATTCGCTGACAGGGGAGGAGAGCAATAGATTGTCACTGGGGGTTGAGTTAAAGAGGGGTCCTAATGATCTGCCTGCAAACACTGCCAGAGCACCTCCTTTATCACTCCATCTCTTTTCTATACTGCTCATCAGGTTCCTCTCCAACTGAGGGAGCCATAGCGTTGTGTCTCAACACCATCTCACAATGCAATGTAAACATCTGTCACCTCTATATCTATATTTCATGCCATTACCTTTTAGGCCTTGGGCTGCGTCCTGTAAGCCTCAGGGTATTTGATTTCCACCCACATGAGCTTTCGCCGGAGAACAGATCAAGCCCTGATCAAGTAGCTGCACGGCAGTGTTTTAGAAGCACGCGCCCATATACCAACATCCCAAGTGGTGCCACTTCTGTGGTGCTGAGCAAAATTTATCTACTTTACCTCTGACTCTCTTTTCAGTCTTTGCTGTAGTTCTTTTAGTGCTATGAGAACACATTTTGAATTATAATTGCAAATTATGTGTCAGGAAGGTTAAAAATATAAAAATGCGTCATCGCTTTTTTTTTTTTTTTTGCAGATTGTAATAGTTACAGTCAGGGCCAAAGTTATTCATACCCCTAGCAGATTTAGATTTGAAATTATTTTTATTTGATCATTTAATTTCTGATATGAAATGAGATAGGCATCTCTCAGAAGATAATGAAACACACTAAAAGGACTGTCAATTTTGCAAACAAAAATCTGTTTTTATTTACATTTTATTTAAAAATGACTTGTAGGGTAAGGATTCTTCCATTGATAAATTATCAATGGAAAAATGAAAAGGTTACTTTAAACCTAATTTTGGGCTTAACTGTATATGGTAGATCTCAACTTAAAAACTTCGAGCTATTACTTATTAATCTCCTTAATATGTTGCAGCACATTTTTAAGAAGTCAATGTTGCACATAAACAATTTCATATAAGTGCACCCATGAGTAGTGATAATATATTTTCAAAATTTTAAATATACTTTTTACCTTAAAATTCTTTAACCTGTTGATCTTGAGCTTTTTGTGGATGACAAAAGGAATGAATGGTGGCCAAACCACTTCAACGGGCAAATTTAAATATGTGAGACTCGAGAATGGACAAAAACTCTTAGGTGTCAAAATATTTTCAGAAAAGAATGAATAAAATTTTGGTTGCCTTCGATTCAAGCCTGTGATGACTGAGAATCTGCACAAGCATCTTTCAATATGATTCTATTCAGAGCACCACCCAGATTATGTTCTTCATCCTACCAGTAAAGTTAAGCACAGCCACCCTCATCACAGCCACTTGTATCAAAATGTTGTTGTTCCTTCCATTATCCATATCTTACGACTGTAAGTAAGCGTTGTAAATGTAGACCAGTAAATTTTAAGCTTTGCCTTTTGGCTCAGCTCTTTGACCCGAGCAACGCCCAGGTTATTACTACAGACAAGTCCCAAATCCGTTTGTCCTTCTCCCACGTCATCTTACCATCACTCATTAAGAAGACACCTGGATACCTGAACTCCTTCACTTGAGGCAACGACTGACCCCTGACCCACAGGAAACAGTCCACTTTATCTGGTTAGAACCATGGCCTTAGACTTATAGAAGCTGACTGTCAGACAGTTTACAGTCATATTTAATAAATTTGATTATTGGAAAGGTCATTTATTTCACTAACTAAAGTCACTAAGTGAAACTCATTATATAGATTGATTACACAAGACTGATGGGTTAAAGCCTTTATTTCTATTATGATGATTTTTCTGGTTGCAGCTAATGAAAGCATGTCATTTAAGATTAGAATATTACATCAGGACAATAAAAAAAACATTTTAATACAGAAATGTGAGCTTGTTTGGACCTGCTTGAAGGTTATTTTCAAAAGGTACTTTTAATCTGACAATGTAGCCTCTTTGAAGCGCATATTCTAATTTATTGAATAGGACCGTATATGTGCACAGAAAATTAGAGAGAAACAAATAAATAAATAATAAATTGGACTCAAATCAGTTTTCACTGGTGTAAGTTGTCTATGTTAAAGATGAACCTGCATTTTAAAAGTTTAGGATGGAATACCACCATCATAAGTTTTATATTTCTGAATGCAATATGACACAGTACCATGCACCAATTGTTACACTGTTACAAGCAGAGTTTACGTTGAAGCTGTGATCAAGCTGTTTCCTGTCTTGTCATGTATTTTGCTGTAACAAGAAATTATGACACCTTTTACAGTGTCATAAGTGGTTGAGTAGGTATTAGCTGAATTATTTAAAATGTAGTCTAGTGTCTGTCAGATGAAGCCACTTGGACCTATTTTCCATGAGTGAATCTTCATCAGTGCAGACCAAGAGTCTGCATGGCATGGTTATGTACTGGTCCTTGTACAGTCAGTCAGTCATTTTCTACTGCTTATTCCATAGTGGGTCGCGGGGGAGCTGGTGCCTATCTCCAGCATAAAAACACTTTTCTTTTATTGGTCGGATGAACTATGCTAATTTTGTGAGGGTCCGGTCACCTCTTCTCGTTGTGCAGCGTTTTCTGCCACACTTTTTCCTTCCCACAGACTTCCCACTGAGGTGCCTTGATACAGCACTCTGGGAACAGCCTATTCGTACAGAAATTTCTTTCTGTGTCTTACCCTCTTGCTTGAGGGTGTCAATAGTGGCCTTCTGGACAGCAGTCAGGTCGGCAGTCTTACCCATGATTGGGGTTTTGAGTGATGAACCAGGATGGGAGTTTTAAAGGCCCCAGGAATCTTTTGCAGGTGTTTAGAGTTAACTCATTGATTCAGATGATTAGGTTCATAGCTCGTTTAGAGACCCTTTTAATGATATGCTAATTTTGTGAGATAGGAATTTTGGGTTTTCATGAGCTGTATGCCAAAATCATCCGTATTAAGACAATAAAAGACCTGAAATATTTCAGTTAGTGTGCAATAAATCTAAAATATATGAATGTTAAATTTTCATCATGACATTATGGAAAATAATGAACTTTATCACAATATGCTAATATTTTGAGAAGGACCTGTAATTAAGTAACTTTAGTATTGGGTCCGTGCTATGTTACCTGAGCTGCAGTTCTCTAGCGGTATATCTGCCATGTCTAAATTGTGACGCTCTTGCCTTGGAATCTATTAATAAATAATAGTGTGGGGCCGTTTTACGTTTTTGGGGAGAAATGCAAAACAGTTTAGAACAAAAACAAGTCTTTTTCATTTAATCACAAAAAACAATATATATCTCTCTTTACCCTTTAGATCAGGGGTGCTCATTACGTCGATCGCGATCTACTGGTCGATCGTTGAGGCAGTACTGGTCGATCGCAGCGTGACGTTTAAAAAAATATTTGTCAGCCTATCAAACATCCCGTCACTTGATTGACATACAGGGCAACCATTCAGATGACATGAAATGTGGAGCGGTATTTTCAGACTGTTCATGGAAAATAAGACATCGACTTTCCGCCGAAAAGCCAGCTGAGAAAGATAAAGGTGGAGGAACTAAAATCCCAGTTGTCCGGACAGCAGTCATTTTTCACTCAATAAACTTCAAAAGCGAAAGCCGCCACTGAAGCCTCGTTCCGGGTGAGTCACGCCATCGTTAAAAACAATAAGTCCTTCCAAGACGGAGAGATTGTAAAAGAAGCATTCGTTGAAGCAACTGACTCAAGTAATTCAGGTAATTACAAAAAATTTAAATAATTATTTATTATGTGTGTTGTGCAATATTGCATATTCAGTAATGCAAGGTACATCAACATACATTGTACAAACAAAGAATCCTTAATAAATTTTAAAATAGTTATATGTTTTGCATTTTTGTAGTGGGTAGGTTGATCTTTTTGACTCGGTTGTTTTATAAGTAGCTCGCATGCTGAAACAGTGTGAGCACCCCTGCTTTAGATAAATGAGTGTCTCTAAATTTATTTCACTATGATGCCCTTCTCATATCACTATTGTTCTTTGTATATGTAGTATTTCTTAAATTTGCTCTTTAAGAGATGTGCAACTACAGAATAGCCTGTATTCAATAAATGATGTTCTCAGCCTCAGCTGCTTTTTGCAGTTTTTTGTTACAGTGCCTGACAAGTAAAATACACGGCATTTAATGACTTTGAACGAATCTTCATTAAATGTACTTTGTGGTTGTTTTACATTGTCAGTTTTTGTCACTTCAGAAGAACCCAAAATATGTCACCTATTTTTCTGATCATTGATCGAATGCTATTATACAGAATATAATGCTACATTTTCCCCCTAATGTCTGATACAACCCAACATAACCTTAAATAGCTACAGAAAAACTTACTTTATGTTTTAAGCAGTTCATCTAATTGCTTGAATAATTGTACTTAACATTCATGTTTGACGCTAACAAGAGACTTTAAGACTTTTCTATCACACTCCCACAGACTGTGGTGAGGACTGAAACTGAAGTGTGAACATGCAGCTACATTAACAAACACCACCACCGCCAGAGGATACTTTCACCCCGTCAGAGCGTTTAATTATGCTTTGTCTTGATTCAACTCCTATCCTCTCAATATTATTTTACCTCATTTAAAAAGAAAAAAAATGAAAGATTGAGAGGGAAAAAATGTGGTAAGTACTTTTGTAATTTAAGAGAGTGTTAATTAGTGGCTGCTAACCTTTTTCAGTTATCTATCATCCAGTAATGGATGCAAGGATCCCTTTTCCAATCTGCTTCATTAAAAATGTTCTATTAAATCTAAATATGACGCCACACACTGCTGGAATTAATAGAGTTTCTAAATGTCTTGAACATTTTAGCCACATTGATTTTAAATTAATACTATTTGGAATGACAGAGACTCTTATGGCACTTATGATCAGTAGAATTTTAGGACAGATATGCATTTTTTGTATTGAATTTCATAATGTTTCATAAAGTGGATCATAATTACCCATTTTGTATTATTTGGGGTTTTGTTGTAGAAGAGAAAAACAACTTATAGTACAATGCCAATTGTTCACATAGACTAATAGCCTAAGATTAAATTGAGACAGAATTATTTTATTAATGCCACAAATCTAATAGCTGGTTATCTGATGAAAGTGATATTTTCTTTGTATATTAGTATTGGTTTTATGTTAAGTAAGTCTTATCATAACAGAGTAAACATCTTTTTCATCTATTTTTCATTAAACTTTAAGGAATAATTTTATTCAATGTTTTTAGAAGCCATATAAAGATTCTAGCACCGTGAAAACATTCATTCTGAATAGTTGTTTTAGTAATTTTATCAGTATTGTTCTAGAACAAACAGTTTTAGTGATGTGTAGTCATTTTTCCAAGACACTGTTGAGCTGCTGCTGAATTCCGCAGTCTCCTGTGATGCACAGAAAATCCTGCATCTCATCGTTGCACCAAGGGTTAGACTTGCTGGTTGCTTGTGACGATTCCATGGCTTGCATGTGAAGAGAGTTTGGAAAATGGCATTTTTTCTGCTTACAGACTCATACGGCTGACCACACCCATGGCCAATCAGTAAACAGCAGTCTGTTCACTTCACATTTTGGCCCTGCTCAGCCACAATGGAACCTTATGCTGAGCAGGTACTAAAAAAGCCAGTACCAGGCCTGAAAACCAGTAATGGGAATGATCAAAAAATGGACTGAGTGGAGTGGAACTGGCTATAGTAGAGCCCAAGGAAAAGGGGCTATAGAGACGCAAAAGGACAAAGAACCAGGCACACTTATGCTTGCTTATTTGAGTGGTGAATAGTAAAAAAAGAAACCAAGAAAACCACTTTGTTCCATGAAATATTAAATTCCTTTCTCTTTTATTCCTAGTTTCCTCTGTCGGTGTGCCTAAATCTCAAAACCTTCATATTTCAATTCAATTCAATTCAAAAATACTTTATTAATCCCAAAGGGAAATTAAATGTTGTTATAGCTCATATTATAAAGGTTTCCTCAAAAAGCCGTTGTAGATGCTGATGGCTGTGGGCAGGAAGGATCTTCTGTAGCGCTCCGTCTTACAGCAGATCTGAAGAATCCTCTGACTGAAGACACTCTGTTGTTGTAGGACAGTCTCATGAAGAGGATGCTCAGGGTTCTCCATAATGTTCTTCATTTTATGAGGAATCCTTCTTTCCACAATGATCTCCAGAGGAGTCCCCAGAACAGAGCCAGCCTTTTTTATCAGCTTGTTGAGTTTTTTTAAGTCCCTGGCTCTGATGCTGCTTCCCCAACAGATAGATGATGGTAGAAGAGATCACACTTTCCACAACAGACTTATAGAAGATATGCAGCATCTTGCTGCAAACACCAAAGGACCTAAGCTTCCTCAAGAAGTACCGTCTGCTCTGTCTCTTCTTGTAGATGGCTTCACAGTTGCATCTCCACTCTAGTCTGTTGTCCAGGTGAACACCGAGGTATTTATACTCCTCCACCACCTCCACTTCTTCTCCCATGATAGAAATAGTTTTTGACTTATTCCTGTTTCTCTTCAAATCTAAAATCATCTCCTTTGTTTTAGTCACGTTCAAAATGAGATGATTGTTTCCACACTATGCCACAAAGCGGTCCACCACCTTCCTGTACTCATCTTCTTGTCCATCTCTGATCCACCCCACGACTGCAGAACCATCCGAGTATTTCTGCAGATGACAGGAGTCTGTCTTGTACTGGAAGTCTGAGGTGTACAGAGTGAAAAGGAATGGTGAGAGTACAGTCCCCTGTGGTGCTCCTGTGCTGCTGACTACCTGGTTAGACTCACAACCCTTCAGTCTCACAAACTGTGGTCTGTTTGTCAGGTAGTCTTTGATCCAGGAGATTGTTGAGGCCTCCACCTGAGTCTTCTGGAGTTTCTGACAAAGCAAATCAGGTTGGATTGTATTAAATGCACTGGAGAAATCAAAGAACATGATCCTCACAGTGCTGCTGGCTTTGTCCAGATTACAGTGGATTTGTTGAAGCAGGTGTATGATGGCATCTTCAACTCCAACTCCACAGCGATAAGCAAACTGAAGGGGGTCCTGATAGTTTATTGTTTGCTTACTCAGGTGGGCCAACAGGAGTCTCTCTAGGACCTTCATGATGTGAGATGTCAGGGCAACAGGTCTATAGTCATTGAGGACTAATGGGTGAGTTTTCTTTGGTACCGGAACAAGACAGGAGGTCTTCCACAACACCGGAACCTTCTTCTGGGCCAGGCTAAGGTTGAAGAGGTGCTGCAGAATCCCACAGAGCTGCTCTGCACAGGCCTTCAGGACTCTAGGGCTGACATGATCTGGACCTGCAGCCTTATTCCTATTCAGTCTCTCCAGTTGTCTCTTCACCTGACTTCTTGAGACACACAGGTGGAAGGGAGAATCAAAGGAAGCATCAGCATCTTCTGATATGGTTGAAGGCAAATATGTAGAAGCAGAAGGGTCTAGGGCTGAGGTGGAAGATAAAAAATGTGAGGTGTTACTGGACAGCTGTGGGTCCTGTGGGTCAAAGGAAGATGGAATGTCTGTTTGGCTGTGAGCAGGAGAGGAGGATGCGAAGCTGGTTTCTGAACTGAACCTATTGAAGAATGTGTTCAGTTCATTGGCTCTGTCCAGACCTCCATCGGTCTGATCTTCTTTCTGCTTGAAGCCTGTGATCTTCTTCATCCCTGTCCACACATCTCTGATATTGTTTTGCTGGAGCTTGCTCTCCAGCTTCTTCTTGTACACCTCCTTGCTGTCTCTTATCTTGACTTTAAGTTGCTTCTGTATAATCCTCAATAATTCTCTGTCTCCCTCTCTGAAGGCTCTTTTTTTTTTTGTTAAGCAGGTCCTTCAGGTCACTGGTGATCCAAGGTTTGTTATTGGGGAAGCATCTCACGGTTCTGGTGGGGATGATGTTATCCACACAGAAGTTTATATAGTCAGTTACACACTCAGTCATGGCATTGATGTCCTCTCCATGTGGCTGGCACAGTGCGTCCCAGTCTGTAGCCTCAAAGCAACCTTGCAGAGCTTCTTCAGCTTCCTGTGACCATTTTCTCACAGTCCTCTTTATTACAGGTTGTCTCTGAACCAGGGGCTTATATTTCGAGCAGAGAAAAACAAGATTGTGATCTGATTTGCCTAGAGGAGGTTGTGCTGTAGAGATGTATGAGTCCTTGACATTTGCATAAAACAAATCCAATGTTTTGTTTTCTCTGGTAGAGCAGCTGACAAATTGTTGAAACATTGGAAATGTAGCAGAGAGTGAAGCATGGTTAAAATCACCAGAAATTGCCACAAAAGCATTGGGGTTTTGTGTCTGTAGCTTAGCAACAACTGAGCTGATGGCATCACATGCAGCGTCGGCAACAGCGGAAGGTGGAACGTAAACTGTTACCAAAATAACACTGGTGAACTCTCTGGGTAAATAATATGGACGAAAACTTACTGCCAACAGTTCAATATCTGGACTGCAGAGATGACACTTCACAGTAACATGTCCTGGATTACACCATCTGTTGTTCACAAGTACTGCCAGTCCACCTCCTTTACATTTGCGGCTCCTCTTTAAATCTCTGTCTGCTCGTTTGGTTAAAAAGCCCGGCAGAGAGACGCTGGAGTCGGGGATATGATCCTGCAGCCATGTCTCAGTAAAACACATGATACTGCATGCCCGGTACTCTGGCTGGGTCCTTTGTAGGGCTTGGAGTTCATCCAACTTGTTTCCCAACGATCTCACATTGCCCATCAAAATCGACGGAAGAGATGGTTTGAACTTCCTCCTTCTCTCTCTTCTCTTAGCTCCTGCTCTGCATCCACGGTGTCTCCTTTTCAACTCATCAGGGATTTGGGGTTGTAGTTGAAGTATTATTTGAGCTTTTGAGATATTAATCAGCTGCTCCCGGTTGTAAGAAACAACCCTGTTGCCATGGCAATGTATCATAACAAATGTCCAAAAATAGAAAGTATTAAGAAAAATCCTCCAAGCTGCACAGCATCCGACACTGGAGTGGACAGTCATACAAAAAAAATCAACTGTATCCACCACAAGAGGAATAGTTCCCAAAAAAGAATAAATCAGAATCAAAAGTAACAGAGCTACTCCAATCTGCTGCCACCTTGAGCGGCGCAATTCTAGAATATTTCTATCTCTGTTTGCAGTAAAACATTTACGCAGTAGCCCCATGGAGAAACTTCATTTAGCAGTAAAGTGTATACAAATCATGGTTTCTCTTTTTATAGAAGGTGTACATTACAATTGCACATGAAAACATATACCTTGTCACTTCAATGTCACTTATTTGAAAGAAATCCCCAGAGGACATTAGTCTTACTTGGAATTTGGAAAAAATTGGACAGCAAACTCTGAAAGACAAACAGAGTGGTAACTTAATAATCTTTGGCATGGATATTATTCCCACTTTTGCCTCATCATATTTCAATTTTCTTCAATTTCACATTTTTTCTTCAAATAGCCCCTCGCCTATAAAAAAGCTTGGGTATATGGCCAAACCAGATGTGTGTAGCTGCTGTGTCAATCTAATACCCCTAAACTCCTCCTGGGCAATATGGAAGTGCAGGAGGGCAAATGGTGAAGTCACAATATTCCTCCCTCCCCTTTTTTTGTCATAAATCATGTTTGGCAACATGAAATAAGCTACTTCTAGAGATATTGCTACTGGCAAATTACCCATTCTCATTCATCACCTCAGAGGAACTACAAAATCTGGAAAAAGAAAATTATTACCACAAGTGCCACATGTGACCTCTGGACCAAGAACAACATCATTTGCTTACGTGCATCTCTTTTCTGAAGACAAGACAATGTTTCCCACCTGTGTAATCATTCATTTTATATGCTATCATGACATTGTGGAGAATTTAACTAGGGGAATTGCTTGTTGTTCGTTCACAAGAATGCATACAACGTAAAGTTATATTTAAGCCATAAAAATGAATTTCTCACAAAGAACATTTTTTTGCAGAAGTGAATGTCTGTGTAAGAGCTGATTACAAGGTGGTTTATATGTGTAAAAATTATAGATGTCCTCAGACAACTGAGCAGGGGGCAATTTCAAACTTTATTAAGTCCTGTATAATCAGATCTAAATGTCCTGGTAAGTTTCAGAACCAGTGTTGCCATTTGTATTCAACCTTCTGTTAAAACCAAGACACTAAATTGGGAGACGTTTTGTGAAGTTTCACATTTTGTAGTGGTATGCACTATGTAACACAGAATATACTAGCATGGGAGACACAAATACAGGGAGTGATGTGCCAGACTTTATAACCTACCCTGCACTTTAAAATGACTGCTGTTTTTCATTTTCCTCTAAGAGATCTGACATGCATGGCAGTAATGCTGCTGAGGAGAGCCAGAATAAACAGAAGGTGGGAGACAGGACAGAGAGAAAGATGAATGTGTCTGAAAGGTAGATTTCTTGGCAGTTGTGATTTCAGAGAAAACCTGGATTTCATTGTTGGAATTTTTTGTTTGCTCGAATAACACATCAAGTTCAGGAATTTTAGACCTTCTTTAAAGCTTTGGTCTCTGTGTGTGTGTGTGTGTGTGTGTGTGTGTGTGTGTGTGTGTGTTTCTGTTTATTACGATCAGTTTCATTGGCAGTCTCTGTATAAAGGTGGTTTACTATGTCACTCCATGTCATTATGTTTGTTTGGTTGAATTTACTTTTTGGGGAATTTTAGTCATGTGAATGTTTAGTAAGGAGGTAAATTATGCTTATATATCTCCTCTGCATCCCACAAACACACTAACTCGCAAAGGTAATCATGCCCACTGAACTTATTCACATTTTGTCATGTTACAACCACAAGCATCAATGTATTTTGTCGAAATTGTATGTGACAGACCTACACAAAGTAGCACATATTTGTGAAGTGGAAGGAACATAAAATAAAATAACAATAAAAATCTGAGTATGTCATGCATTTGCATTTGGCTCACTTTCCTCTTAAGCCCCTGAATAAAATCCAGTAAAGCAAACTGCTTCACAAACAACTTATCTATTTAACAGAGTTCTGCTGTGAAAAGTGTGACATGGTTTTGTCTTCAACTCCCCATAGTCAGTGCTATGCAGAAGCTGTAATTAAAGCTGAAAGTCCTGTAAAGAGCTGTCTCTTTCAACTTCACACATCTAGCGACTGATTTTTTGTAAGCATACTTGTTTGCAATGTTGCTATATAGCAATATGGTCAGATCGAAGGTACACATATTTGCCATTGGGTTTTTGACTTTGACTGGGCCATTCTAACACATGAATATGCTTTTAGTCTAAACAATTGATTTATAGTTCTGGTTGTATGTTTGCGTTGCTGTCTGGCTGGAAGGTGAAACCCCGCCCATTTTCAACTCCTTTAGTGACTGGAAACATTTTTCTTCCAGGATACCACTGAGCTTCATCCAATTTCCCATCAACTCTGACCAACGTCCCTGTCTCTGCTGAAAAAAAAAGAATCCTCATAGCATGATGCTGCTATGATGCACATTTATTCTGTCCTATAGATGGTTTGTTGCAAATTTTAAAAAGGATTTTAACACTGCAGTGTTGTTTCCAGCAATAACTTGTTTTACTTAATGCGTGGTAATGTTCTTCAAATTACTTATTTTAATATTTTTTCAACATACATTTCCTAAAATAAAACCATTCCTATTTTTCTCCTTTTTATCTCTTGTATCCTCTAATAAATGTATAATAATAATAACAATAATAATTATTACATGTTAATTGGATTAAGTTTTATTAGTGCATGTTAAGAAAAAAATGTTTATGCTTTTTGGTGTTTTTTTTACATTGCATATATGAGTGCTGGTCGTTTAAATCCTACACAATGTCATACTAACACTGTCAGTTACAAAAAAGGATGCTCTTTCTACAGGGTGTTTTGGTCAAACTATATTAACACCACTTCCCACCTGTCGCACAGTAATTTTGTACCTCCTTTAAAAAGGCAATTGTTTAAAGTACTTTTTTAATATGTTTCACTTATAGTCTTGTATGAGGAAATGTGGTTGGGCGGCTTCAATAAATCAAATCTACAACCAGGAGCAGCAATTGATTTGTTTTTATCTGGGCTCATAATAATAACACCAATCACCCACTACACTAAATATTATTTTTAACTTTAAAACACATTTTTACGGTGGCCCAGAGGTGTCAGGTTAAATACAAAAGCTGCAATACAAATACTAGAGCCACAACGGAAGTCGTGCAACATGCAACAGAAGTAACAGTGCCTGTTGAATGAAACAATGGGAAGAGAAGCTTTGCTTGCTAACAGCAGACAAATCTTGCCAGTTCGATAAGTGAAACGCTTTTTTTTTCATAATCAGTCGCACTGATTGGAACTATGAGTCTACAATGAGCTTTGACTTTGTTGCATAAGTTAACTTACGCAGTTACAACTGCGGTCAAGTGAGCCAACAGTCAGAAATATGCAGTCCCGCCAGCGGACACTAGCTCCCTCTTAAAAATTAGCTTCGCGCATGCAAGGTGCATTACGGTAATGGAGCTGAAAGGACCCGATCCTGGCGACGGTTGAGAAAATAAGAGGAAAACAGGAAAGTAACATTCAGAACATTTATATTAATGACATTTTTACAACTTTCACATAAATGTTTTATGTAAAAAATAATAAATATTTAATCATTTTACTGTACATTTTTGGAGAAATAGCGGGTCAAAGTATCTACTAATGGTCAACCAGTATATGCTTTTGTTGCTTTTAATTGTGGTTATAGTATAGATGACCCTTTACTATAATCTGAAGAGATTGTGTTGTCACCTCTCATGGTTTTGGAGAAATAAAATTCTGAAAGTGGGACAAAAGCATACACTGGTTGAGCATTAGTAGATACTTTGACCCATTATTTCTCCAAAGATGTACAGTAAAATTATTAAATATTTATTTTTTACATAAAACTTTTATGTGAAAGTTGTAAAAATGTAATTAATATAAATGCACTGAAGGTTACTTTTCGGTTTTCCTCTTATTTTCTCAACCGTTGCCAGGATCGGCATCCTTTCTGCTCTATTACTGTAATGCACCCTGCATGCGCGAAGCTAATTTTTAAGAGAGAGCTGGTGTCGGCTGGCGTGACCACGTATTTCTGACTGTCGGCTCACTTGACCGCAGTGCAGTTACATATCTATAGGTTAACGCCATCTGTTCTCGGTTTTTGAAACAGAAAATCCAGTTTCCCTAATCTTATGCTTAAGATTTACAAAGTTTCCCTCATCCCACTTTCTGCTTATGCTTATTCATCTTTTTTTTTTATTGGCAGAGTACACAGTGTATAACAAGAAAATAAGGACACTACATAATAATGCTGTTCAATGACTTCCATTGTGGTTTTATATTTCTGTTGTGGCTCTTGTATTTGTGTTGTCGCTTTTGTATTTGTGTTGTGGCTCTTGTATTTGACCTGACACCTCTGGGCCACCGTACATTTTAACTCTTTAAAATCTTATTATTCAGAAACGTACAGAGCAAATTTAAAACTCCTGATAAACAGTACTACATGTTTTTAGACCAATAGTCTGTGTCAGAAGTTGCCGGCCTGGGGGCTTTTCAGCATCTTTGTTCTTCAATGCATTGGATGTACTGTATGTCTTCTAGCACCATAGAAGCAAAACCAGCAACTTCCTAAATGCTAAGTATTGCCTATTGCTATAACAGTTTTTGGATCGTTATAGTTTCTGAGGATTTTTTCTTGATGTTTTAGCTGTTTTGAATCTGCCCTGATGCGAAACATTTAATGGAATATACTTTTACTTGTAACCAGATTATGCCTTTGGTTCTTTTTTTTTTTTTTGAGGTGGGGAGGATCATAACAACTTTTTTCTTTACTTTTTTTGCTTTTAAATACAGCATTTCCCATAAGTCCTAAATATAAAATCAAACATGTCTTAGATATAGCATAACCTGTAAACCTGTATAATCTTGGGGCTGAGCCAGAAAACAACTGCTCCATAGGCTGTTCAACATGGTTGAATTTATATATACTGGTAACTTTAGTTATCACTCAAATATGTATATCTGGACTGGCCCCCAAAGATATTCAGTCAAATAATTGGTTGGTGTGGCCTAATTACTACATACTGCCCTCTAGAAGCACTAAAACAACCATCTCCAAGCCATGCTTTGTCGGAGGATTATGAAACTCGGTACACGTGTAACTTCTCAGGACTTACAAGTCTCTTCAAGCCACAGTTCAAACCCCACAGGAAGTCAGCTATTTTGTAACAAAGCCGCAATCTTGTCTCTTTTACACATGTTGAATCCAAGCAAACTCCTGCCACAGTTTTTCACTCACAGACTATAAATCACTCAGTATAGTCTTAAAGAACTGAAGATCAAAGGTTATCAAATACATTTTCCTGCATGAAACAATGTGGGTGTGGCCAAGCCTTAAAATCTGACATCACACCATGAAAGACAAAACTGTAAAGACTTCAACAAACAAGCTTATAGCAATACAAAACTTTCTGTGTGTCATCTCAGACCAGCACTGATCATATTTACACGACCATCACTTTAGCTCCACAACTTACAAAAGGAAATCAGATTTTTTTACTGGTGGATGTTCTTTTACACTCTGATTCATACAAGTGTCAGGCACAGTCTGATGAGACTAGGGGATATTGAATTCTGCTCTAAACAAAGCCTGTTGGCCAGACAGTGTTGGTGTGGCGAATTTCCATATCTCTCCATTTGCATACGTTTGGCTCTAAATCACACTGTATGCATCATCTGCTTTTGTCAATGCGCAAACAGTGAGCTCAGTGTGATTAGGCCTCTGCTGCATCAAAGCATGTGGGCGTGGCCAAGCCTCAAAATCTTACTTTTCGGCATAAAAGACGAATGTCTAATAACTTCCACAAACAAGGTCAGAGCTGCGCCAAACTTTCTGTGTCTCATCACAGAACAGTTCTCAGCAGGTGCATCTGCTGACATCACTTTAGCCTCACCCACTTGATGAAATCGAGCACCACAAGTTCTAAAATATAGTTAAATGATGTTTCTAATAGTGGAAAAATGTCCTCAATGAAGGTTTTGTACCACTTAGATGGTAGACCGTCACCTCTTAGTAATTTACAATTTTTTAACCTAGTTACTGCCTTTTGTATTTCGACTCTTGATACATTGGAAGATGATTTTGTATTTCCCCAGCTGATAGATCTAGTGCCTCTAAGAATGCTTCTATTTGTTCACTATCAGTGGAAGGAGGTTCACTACAGTCCCTTTTTTTTATTCCTGAAGTCAATATTTTATCAATGTTGTTTCTCAGTTCTATTTTTTTTTCTAATAACAAATTTGGGTTTTGACTATATTTTTGTTGTTTATCTAAGTCCCCTAATTGTGTTTTCCCCTTTTTGTAAGACTCCAGTTTTGTTTTGTTTTTTTAGTGCTACAGTTTTGAATATCCGTTTTGCTCTTATTACTGCTTTAACAGTGTCCCATAAAATCGCAGGGCTTACCTCCCCATTCTCATTCTCTTTGTTGTACATTTTATATCCTGTGCAATCTCATCTTTGACTGTTATATAGTTCAGCATGCCTATGTTTAATCTCCATAATGCGTTACACTCTCTAGACGTTTTTCTCAGAGCTCTTCTGAATTGTTGGCCAAGCATCTGCTGCCAACAACTTAATGCTCACCTTCTACCGATGATACACTTGGCCCTGTCTTTTAGTGTTTAAACCTGTCTCCCTCCTAGACATAGCTACTGACTGAGCTTTTACTGACTAACTGTATGTGGTAACTTTTTAACGAATTTGAATAAATAACCGGATCTGACTGTTTGATAGTTATGATTAATTGGTTGATGCAATGAATTGACTTTGTAAAGTGCCTTGAGACATGTGAATTGGCGCTATATAAATAAAACTGAACTAAATAGAAATTCTATTTTGCATTCCTTTAGAGAGCCAATTAAAATTTTTTGGTGGTTAGATTTTGATGTTTTTTCCTGCTTGTTGTATCAAATTTAGTGTTCATTACAATATTGAAATCCCCTCCCTATATCAAAATTCCCTTTGTTTCCATAACTATTGTAGCGACCCTGTAGTTAATGATGTGATGTTCCAATTTCCGAGTGTTTGTGCATGTGAGTGGCTGGAGTGGAAGGGGTGAGAGAGGAAGGCGAGCAGCCAGGAGTAAAGTGCCTGTATCCTATTTCTGAGCTTTGGTTGTTTTGGGGGTGGTTACTGATGACAGTCACCCATTTTGTGAGCAATTAAAAGCTGCTTTGCCTGATCCTGTGCCATTACTTAGCAAATATTGCACTATTTTGTTGCCAAAGAATTGTTTATTACAGTTTGGAAGGGCATAGACATTGATCAGTAAAGTTTATTTTTATTTTCAAGAGTCCCTTTCACTATCACATACCTTTTGTCTTTATTTGACAACTGTTGACAAAATTAAAATTTTACTGAAATATAAATACCCCCCCCCCCCAACAGTTCAAAAACGTAACTGGTTAATTGGTGTCTCTCACTTACCCTGTGTGTTCATGATTATTTGTTCTGTGTGTGTCTGTGTTGGCCTGCGATGGACTGGCGACCTGTCTAGGGTGTACCCTGCCTCTCGCTTGTAGACTGCTAGAGATAGGCACCAACCACGCAACCCTGTACAGAAGCTTGCAGGTATAGAAAATGTATGGATAATTTACTTGTAACCTACAGAACAAAATAAATTAAATAAGAAATGGGAATAAAGATCTTCTCACTTGACCTTATTGAGAACTTCCACTTCAGTTTGCATTAAAAATATAAAATATGGTGCAGTTGGGTTGACAAATGCTTTTGGATTGGTTTCTGTAGAGCAATATGAAAATTTATAGTTTGGATTAATATTAATGCATCAGTATCAGCTGTCGGATTTCATAAATAAGTACAGCCATGTCAGGTGTGGTGTAGATCACTTGGATGGACCACATTTTGCAAACCACACTCTTTTTAAGAGCTTGGCAAATTTAATTGGGAATATAGCAAATCAGGTAGTCAGCCGTATAACTCATTGTCACATTTAATCAATACACTTTCTAAATCAACTCATTTATTTTATAAATGATCTTATATAGATCAGGCGACCGATTAAACAATTAGCATATATTTAGCAATTAATTAATTCAACCATTAATCACGCCATCACTGTTCAAACTTTAAGCCACTAATTTTGGGAGCAGACGTGCAGGCTGGTGTTGGAGCAGTACATCATGCCTGGGGAGTGCAGATTGTGACACAGCTAGATTTACTGTGCTAAAAAATCAATGCAATTAGGAGAGAGGCTGGAAGCTGCCTAGTCTTTAGGAAATTTTTGACGCACACATACGCAAACCATGAGACACACACTTTTTTCCCCCTTTTTATACTTCCCTTTTTTCTTCAGTGATGGATACAGTAAAGTAAAAATTCAGAGCTAAAATACCAAACATCCACAGACCTGCTATACAGAATATTTGGAGTTTTTGTACAAGCTGCATTTTGGTCCCAATATGAAATTCTTCTTTAGCTAGTTATGAGGGGCTGCACGGAGTTGTTAGCACTGTTGCATTGCAGCAAGAAGGTCCTGGGTTCGACTCCAGGCCTGGGGTCTTTCTGCATGGAGTTTGCATGTTCTTCCCATGTATGTGTGGGTTCTCTCCGGGTTATCCGGCTTCCTCCCACAGTCCAAAAACATGACTGTTAGGTCAATTGGTCTCTCTACATTGGTTGTTTTTCCTGTCTGTGTTGCCCTGGGATGGGCTGGTGACCTGTCCAGGGTGTACCCCGCCTCCCGCTCATAGACTGTTGGAGATAGGCACCAGCTTCCCCACGAGCCACTATGGAAGAAGTAGTAGAAAATGGATGACTGACTAATTATGAGAGTTTAGAACAATTAAAAAGAAATGAGACAGTGCATTCGGTTGACTGTCTCAAACATCTTTTATAAATGTTAGTGTTTACCAAGGTTAAATCAAGGGACCATGAGGACCTTTTCAGATTTGCTCCAAGGTTGAAATGTTGGTCAGTAAACTTCATCCTCAAAAGGTTTGCGTGTACAAAACACTAGCAAAACTGTTTGCGTCCACAAACCGGATCTACAAACCAGGTGCTAATCAGATTGCGCACACTTTTTAGCATGTTTGTCTCCATGAATCACCTGAAAACATACAATAATGACCCAAACGCGTAGATTTATGGGAGGGGGATATGCAAACGTAATCCCTTATTACCCACAATGCGATTTATCGAATCTCAAACTATTGCGGGTGCTGTTTTTGAGTCTAGATTTAGCACGTTTGAAATGCAGGTACAAACTGGGACGCAAAAATGTCTGCTGTCACTGTGGCGAGAAGGAGTTATAAATAGATTGACAGATGATAGAGAGATTGAATCTTCTGTACATGTGTCAACAGATTTGGGTTTTCAAAAAATAAAAGTAATAAAAATAAAAGAGAATAGATGATTCTATGTAGAATTACCCAAGGTCTGATTTTGAGCCAATCAAAGACAGAAGCCATGACACATCTCCTGGGATAAAACCCCTTGCATCACTTTTTTTTCTTGCATCAGAATCAATCCAGCGCACCATTGCTGTTAGTGAGATCATCTGCTGCTGAAGCACAAACCCGATCATGCAGAGGTGTGCACATAACCGATCATCCGCCAGAGTGCGTACACTCTGTAAATGTAATTGCACATCTTGCAAAGAACTGTGCTGTGATGTTAATAAAATAAATAATAGGAAATCCTTCATTTGCAAACTGGATGCTAAAATCACCTTTTAGAAGGTGAAAAATCTCCTTTTTAAGCAAATGGCTTTAGTGGCAGTAACATTGTGTCATTGTAGAGCAGTTAGAGATGGATCAGTTTGATTACGTTAATCACATATACCGGGCGGTTTATACAGTAAAAAAATTATTTCGTGTCACCATCATCGTTAAAATATTGGCAAAACAAACAAAAATGAATTTAGTACAATCATTTAAAAGTAATTTATTTTTACGTACATGAATGTTTGATTTCAATTCTTGGCAGGACAGTTAGGTGAGTTTTAGGTGAGTTTTATGTTTTAAAATTAGCAAATCTAATATATATAAATATAAAGATAGCCAACTCTTACCACAAACTATGTTTATGTTGCTAATATTACGTTCAGGCTTAAACTCTGAACTCTTCAAACATATACTCCGAAAAAAAAACCAGTGAGTCTCCGAAAAGAATTAAAAATCAAGGGAGGCAAACGTCAGACATGCTTGTCTTTTTATTGTTAATATTGATTGTCCAATGTTTTGAGAGTTACATCGAGCAACACAGTAAACAAGCTGTGCATGCTCCTATGGTGTTGTCAGGCCAGACACAGCACTGAACAGCTGCCCCGTGTGCGCACTGATGGCGGAGCCCGCACGATACTTTGGACACAGCTCTTCCCTCCTGCACAATAGCCTGTAACCCAATATTTTGATTAAATGTGAAGCAGGATGTAGTCCTTGCCTCACTGGATCTGTCCGGACCACAAGCAAAGCATCTGCTCGCAGAAGAAATTCAAACTCAGCCTGCTGTATTCACAATTACGCACTCAGAGGCACCCTGCACAAATGAACAGGGAGGGAAAATAATCTTGTCAGGGTAGAAGCTGCGATGACAAACCTGCTACTGTGAATGGCGACAAGAAAGGTTAACAAACTGTAACAGTCCAGAAAAGCAGGAGCAGAACAGAAGAACAAAATGAGTTGGATCATACATAATGATGCAGAGCAGCAACCCCTGCATGTTTCAAGCAACACAGCTTTTGTTTGCTTTTCGTCTTTTTCGCTGGGTGCGGTAGCAGCCAGCCAGTAGCACATGCAATTTCCTCATTTAAATAGGGCGGTCTACACCGTTTTTGCACTTGTTATCCACTGCACGTGCAATCTTTGAAGATTGCACGCAACACGCCCATTTCCCATGCAATTTAATTTTGCCCAAGCAATTTAGCGTAAACTTCATGAGTAAGGCAATTTACTTTTCATTTATTAGGCTTATGTCAGAAAAAGTTTAAAATATGTGCAGAAAAAATAAAGGAAATGTTTTTCTCTGTTTTGTGTCAGTGAGATTTATCTACATTGTATTTACTAGATATCAGAATAACAAGATCATTTTTAAACATGTATGTACATTTTCTTACTTTTTGGTGGAATTGCCTTTTAAAATAGGATACGTTTATGGTATCCTTTCAGTACATTCTCCTGAATTCTCCAGAATTCGCCAGAATTACTGTAACTGAGCCAGGTGCTCACGCATATCTTTTTCATACATGTACACTACTTTTCTAGGGAACTGAGATCAGAACTTTGTGATGGCCACTCAGGAACATAGTGTTGTGATTATGAATCTGAGAATATTATTTAATATTAATATTTTATCAAATAATATTTCGGTCTGTTAAGGGTTATCCTGTGAATACCAGAACATTAAGGCGATGGTATTAGGACAAAATAGAAAGGTGTGAGACGAGCTCTGACATTGAACAGCAAAACTCTGCACACACATGGAATGAATTACCACAATTTCTTAAAATACAAGAATTTATTAACAAAAATAAGTCAACTCAAAGTCAAACATATTTCAATCAACAAACTCTTTACTATGCTAAAACAATCCAACTAAACTACTAAGCAGAATTAAAGAATAACAAAGACTAATGTGCTATGTACAATATAAACAAGTTGACTAAAGATGATTGAAAACCATGACCGAAAGAGTGATGCAACATTACCATGCAATGTTATTTATGTTTGAGAAGCAAGGATCATCTTGAAGAGTCTGGAAGTGACGTGACGTTAGTCTTGGAACTAACTTAGACAACCATTCACAATGCAAAATCCGATCAAATATTATTTTAATAAAATAATATTTTAAGGAATGATCTGCTAAATAAAACCAACCTTCTGGATGACTAATTCTCAACGGTGTCTCCTTAGGTGTCTTTACTTATTAAAATAATATTCAAAGAAATATTATTAAGGGGATGGTAAAATATTTAAGGAAGTATTTTGGAAAAGAGCCAAATCTTTCTGGAGAAATGGGGCTTAATGGTGTTTACTTAGTTATCAGATTTAGTAAAATAATGTTTAGGGAACTATTATTTACTAGATTAAAACTAACAACCTTTCTGGGTAAATATTCTTTAACAGGCAAGCACGTGTCCTTAGCTATTAGCAGTTAAAGCTAACAAAGAAGCTGATAGCTTAGCACCAGAATCAAACACACACCTTTTAAAAATACCATCAATAAAAGGGTTAAAATGCATAAGCGCGGAGTGCGCGTTATGATCAATCTTCTGTGTTTAAAATCACCCTTTAAATAAAGTTTGTCTTAACTTTAAAAACACACAAACAAAGAACACAAAACTAAACACGTGTGCTGAGATAGTCTGCTAGCACGAAGATGGCTGAGTTCAACACAAACAAAACCAAACTTCATAAAATGAAAAATGTTTAGATCATTTCATCCTAAATAACTCTCTATTACTCTGCCCAAACCTAACCTCTGACCCATGCTGAGGAGGAGGTGTCTGGGCGACGACGAAGTTTGAAGAAAGCTCTGTGAACAAAGGCTTAGCTTCCACCTCCGGAGCAGTGGCTGGGCGCCCGTTCTGTCCGCTGACCACACTGCACGTTACCAGGGTGATGCAGTCCTCCTTCCGATCGGGAACACAGTTGGCGTCCGCAGGCCTCAGAGAGAATGTAAAGCCAGGCTTGTACCTTAATTCCCATTGAGGAATTAATCTACCGGATACACAGACAGTGATTCATTTGTACTTATCTTAGTGTATATGATCGATGATCGTTTGACACTGTTGGATCCAGTTGAAGCGTTATGTCTGTTTGCCAGGAAAGAGACATTAGCGCGCTTGCCTCCCCTACCCCGATGATCACCGGTGTGGAAGAGATCGGACCATTGGAAAGGGGGTGCTTTTATACAGCCAGTGGCATCATGGGAAGTCCGCTGCTACCACCCCCCCTTCCTGAATTCCTGAAAAGTTTGTACCGGAGTTTTAATGTTGTTTCCATGGCTGTGGGTCCCAACAATAGACTTTGTTTTTCTCAAGCCACTTCGGCAATAAGCCTATGGTCATTGTGTATTTGAAGGACCCAGTTGTGGCCAAGCTTTAACTTCCTGGCTGATGTCTTGAGGTGTTTCAATATTTCCACATTTACATGTACTTTCCTCATAATAATACCTATTTTGAAACAGCAAAACACACACACATACATAGCCTAACACACACATACAGCATAATAATGACACCTCTCCTTTCTGAACAGTATAATAACTGGACATTTCCATGCCATTTATACTTCCTTATAATTATTTGACACAATTACATCTTCAGCGCGTCTGGTAACTATATCCAAGACTATATCCAAGAATGAACCAGACTTATGAAGTGTTCATCACAGGACAAGTCCGAGATGAAATAGCCAAACAACCATGCACACACACACACACACATCTAAGGAAATTTAAAGAGACCAGCTACCCTGACATGCATATGGATTGGACTGTGGGAGGAAGCTGATGTACCCGAAAAGAACCCCTGCATTGTAAGAACTTGCATTATGTCTTAAGTGTTTTAATCTCATCAGTGTGCAGGGTAGAACCAGTTAACCAAAGCAGCTATGTTGCAGGCTAAAATTTTCACCTTATCAATTTTAAAACTCCCATAGTTGACAGCAGTTTTTCACTGCTTACTTTTTTTTTTATTAAAGTGTATTGCACACCATATATGTCCAGTTTTAAGGGTCAGCCGAACACGTCAAATATCTGTAAACACTTCACATGCCTTATCATTCTAAAGCAGTGCCCTGCAGCAGAAAGAAAGGTGAGATCAGCTTGGAGATGGTGTGGACAACCTGCCCTCAAACACAGGATGCAAGCGGGGTTGAAGCACTGTCCAGGCCTTGGCTTGTTGATTGTCTTATCTGTCTTGGCTAAGTCAGCAGGATGTGACAGCCGTCTTCTCTGTGTTACCTGCTGACCACTGGGCTTGGCATCCTCTCCACTCACCTGCCCTTTCACCGCCTCCACCGTATATCTATCCCCACTTCATTCTCACCTCAACGTCTTTGCAGCAGGAGCGTGAATCAATGCCTTCGTGTCAAAGTGGAGGAATTAAAGCTAACAGTTTCTGACTGCGGGCTTGCGAGGAGAGGTTCCAGCTGCTGACTTTGGTTTGTTGGTTTTTGAAAACTCTTCGCAGTCTGACAAAGTGACAGACCTTCACTTTATAATATATAAGTGTCTAATCAGGCATCACTTTTTTTTCAAAACTTTAAGTATTGTGAGATTCTGACTACTTGTCTTATGGTATGGCTGTTTCTTCCATGTCTCTTTCTGCATCCATTACATATTAATATTGTGCACAATATATTACCTGTAACTACTTGGAAAAGCATTCATGCCTCTTGAACATTTTCACGTTTTACTACCACAAACTTGAATCATTGGGTTTTTAAGCACCCAGCGCAGTAAATAATTATTAAGTGCAAGGAAAGTGATACATGTTTTTTAAAATGTTTTACAAATAAAAAAAATCTGAAGAGAGTGTACTTAGACCTCTTTACTCCGATGAAGACAGAGTAATCAATGTCCCCTTCTTTTTGCTAAGAATAGACAGACCAACAAAATAGAAAACTGCCAATTCAAAACATTTAACACAAAAGAATAAAACATTTTTTGCAGTTTAATATAAAATAAAATTATGTGGCACTCTAGTACTTTCAAATTAACAATTTTTGCCCACATGATACAAAGTTTGGAAACCACAGGTTTAGGTCAAGGGAATGGACCAAAGTCCAGTCCTGAGTGGAACTGAGAATCTGTGTCAAGGCTTGAAATTTGACTTTATAAGATGTTCTTCATCCAATCTGATCAAGACTGAGCTATTTTGGGCAAAATAACAGGCAAAGATTTCAGACTCCAGATGTGCAAAGCTGGTAGAAACATATCCCAAAAGACTTTCAGCTGTCATATCTGCCAAAGGTGTTTCTACAAAGTACTGACTCAGGGGGGTTGAACACATATGCACAGCACACTTTTCAGAGAGTTCGGAATTTTGAAAAACTATGTCATTTTCCTTACACTTCAGAGAAATGCACTACTTTGCTTTGGTCTATCTCATAAAATCCCAATAAAATACACTGAGGTTTGTGGTTGTAGCATGTTCAAGAGGTATGCATAAGTGGCAAGACACTGCATATTAAACTGTTTTAGTGAATTTTATATATGTATATATATATATATATATATATATATATATATATATATATATATATATATATATATATGTATATATATATATATATATGTATATGTATATATATATATATGTGTGTGTGTGTGTGTGTGTTTCTTGTTTTGGTGAAGTTTTTGAAGAAGGTAGAGCCTTATTTTTATCTTGACTGACTTCAAATTTTTTATTTTCTGTTCAGTTCTCTTCACTGTTACTCTCATCTGCTTGTCATTCCTTGAAACTCTTCTATACATAAAAGAGTATATTGTATAAAAAATCTTAAATTATATTACCTCTCTTCTTTCAGAGGCAAAATATTCAATGTCAACATTCAGTTTGAGACAACATATTTTTATGGTGTGTCATGTATGATTACTGTTCAGCAACAAATATTTGTATGCTATGGTAGAGTTTACTTTGTCAGACACCCATATGTGTCAGCTAAGTTTATGGTCCTTTTGATTTTTATCTGCAGGTGGTCCATCAATTTTGACAAAAGCCTGCTGTAGATGCTACCTGCTGTGTATTCTCAATTCAGCCTTACACTAACAATATATTTACGAGTGTTATATTTAATCCTTGTGAAAGATGAAATACAACCCGTTTCTAAATGAGATTTGACATTTCACTTCTTTTAATATTTTGTTTTTCTGTATTTCATTACAAGTTTCTCTTTATTCACTGCTCAGCACAATCCCCATCCCAGACTTTGAGCCATGACCAAAGTAGGCTCTCCAGGGATAACAGATGAGCGTAGATGAGCGGTGTCAGGTAAAGTGCTGTGAAAGACATTTAATGTGTTTTATATCAGTGTGTCTGAATTGTCCAGGAACACTTGAATCACTCAGTGTCAGCCAAATACGGCGTAATGAGACTCGCCTCCTCTCATCTGAAGACACATGTCTCTCTGCTGTCACTCAGGGTAACAGAGGAAAAAGGGTCCTTTTCAGGCTTTGTGAAGTACACAGAACTGTATGATAGGAGTCTTTTGCATTAAGAAGGAATATTTTATCATTACACTCTTGGAGAGAGGACAAATGTCACATTCTGGAGTAAACACATGCAGTTTTTTAACATATATCATTAGTTTAGATAAAGTTAAACAATAAGATTGTGGTGTTTTTATGGTGGGAGTCTAAAATTTTCAAAGGCTTAATACTGGATATGCAACATATAGAGTTTTGTAACCAATTTCAGATCTCAGGCTTTTGACCTGCCAATATTGATTTTAGCGGTTCTACACAGGGTGTAACTTTAAAACTCTTACATTTAATGATTTTAGGCTTAAAAATTCTCAAATAATTCCAACTTTTTCATAATAGATTTTAACTTGCCTAATATTAAGACTACTAAGACTTGCATAAACATTGGCTTTAAGAAAGATTTTAAAAGATATCCAAAAGGCATTTAAAAATATATTTTTAGCCTTCCTGCAGCCATTTGTTGTGATTATGAATATGAATATATTATTTAATGTTTAATATTAATACTTTAATATTTTATGAAATAATAATTCGGTCTGTTAAGGGTTGTTCTGTGAATACCACCTCAAGGAGAAAATTGAAAGGGAGGGGGCCAAGCTCTGGCATTATTGAACAGCAAATCTCTGTACACACACACAGAATGAATTCACACAATTTCTTAAAATATAGGAATTTATTAACAAACATAAGTCAACTGAAAGTCAAATATATTTCAATCAAACTCTTTGATATGCTAAAACAGCCCAACTAAACTACCAAGCAAAATGAAAGAATAAGGAAGACTAATGGGCTATGTACAATATAAACAAGTGAATCAAAGATGGATGAAAACCATGACCAGAACTGTGATGCAACATTACCATGCAATGGTTGTCTGAGAACCAAGGATCATTTTGAAGAATCTGGAAATTAAGTTAAATTAGTCTTGGAAGTAACTTAGGCAATAATTTGTATACTTTTAGACAACCATTCACAATGCAAGATCAGATAAAACATTATTTTAATAAAATAACATTTTAAAGAATGATTTGCTGAATAAAACCAACCTTCTGCATGACTAATTCTCAACAGTTTTTAATTAGCTGCCTTTATTTATTAAAATATTTAAGGAAATATTATTTTGAATATGAACCAAACCTTTCGGATAAATGGGTCTTAGTGGTGTTTAATTAGTTATCAGGTCTAGTACAATAATATTTGAGGAAATATTATTCAGGAAATTAATATTTAAATTAATATTTAAAGAAATACTTTGAATGATGACCAACAACCTTTCTGGGTAAATGATCTGTAGCTGTTTAGTTAGTTATCACGTTTAGTAAAATAATATTTAGGGAAATATTATTTCCTGGCCTGGAAACTAACAACCTTTCTGGGTAAATGATCTTCAGCTGACTCATAAAGTAGGCAAGCACGTATTCTTAGCCGTTAGTGGTTGGAGCTAACAAAAAAAGCTTATAGCTTGTCATCAGAATCAAACACATATCTTAAAATACCACAAATAGAATGGTTGAAATGCATAAGCGTGGACGGCGCGTTATGACTGATCTTCAGTGTTTAAAAACCACCCTTTGAATAAAGTTTGTCTTAACTGTTGTAATTATGAATCTGAGAAAATTATTTAATATTAATATTTTAATATTTTCTCAAATAATATTTCGGTCTGTTAAGGGTTGTCCTGCGAATACCAGCCCAATAAGGTGAAGGTATTAGGACAAAATAGAAAGGTGTGAGCCAAGCTCTGACATTATTGAACAGCAAAACTCTATACACACATGGAATGAATTCACAAAGTCAGTCAGTCAGTCATTTTCTACCATGAAAATGGATTGAAAACCATGACCGAAAGAGTGATGCAACATTACCATGCAATGTTATTTATGTTTGAGAAGCAAGGATTATCTTGAAGGATCTGGAAGTGACATGAAGTTAGTCTTGGAACTAACTTAGACAACCATTCACAATGCAAGATCAGATCAAATATTATTTTAATAAAATAATGTTTTAAGGAATGATCTACTGAATAAAACCAACCTTCTGGATGACTATTTCAATCAACAAACTCTTTACTATGCTAAAACAATCCAATTAAACTACCAAGCAGAATTAAAGAATAGAGAAGACTAATGTGCTATGTACAATATAAACAAGTTGATTAAAAAGATGATTGAGAACCATGACCAAAAGAGTGATGCAATATTACCATGCAATGTTTATGTTTGAGAACCAAGGATTATCTTGAAGGATCTGGAAATGAAGTTAAGTTAGTCTTGGAACCAACTTAGGCAATAATCAGCAACATTTAGACAACCGTTCAAAATGCAAGATTAGATAAAATATTATTTTCATAAAATAATGTTTTAAGAATGATCTGCTGAGTAAAACCAACCTTCTGAATGACTAATTCTCAATGGTGTCTCCTTAGCTGCCTTTATTTATTAAAATAATATTCAAAGAAATATTATTAAGGGGATTGTAACATATTTAAGGAAGTATTTTGGAAAAGAGCCAAATCTTTCTGGAGAAATTGGGGCTTGATGATGTTTACTTAGTTATCAGATTTAGTAAAATAATGTTTAGGGACTATTATTTACTAGCTTGAAAACTAACAACCTTTCTGGGTAAATATTCTTTAGCAGGCAAGCACTTGTCCTAAGCCTGTTAGCAGTGAAAGCTAACAAAGAAGCTGATAGCTTAGCACCAGAATCAAACACACACCTTTAAAATACCGTTAATAAAAGTGTTAAAATGCATAAGCGCGGACGGCGCGTTATGATCAATCTTCTGTGTTTAAAATCCCTCTTTAAATAAAGTGTGTCTTAACTTTAAAAACACACAAACACAGAACACAAAGCTGAGCACGTGTGCTGCAGATAGTCTGCTAGCACCAAGATGGCTGAATTCAACACAAGCAAAACCAATCTTCATAAAATGAAAAACGTTCAGATCATAAATCTCTATTATTCTGCCCAAACCTAACCTCTGAACCATGCTGAGGAGTTGTCTGGGCAACGACGAAGTTTGAAGAAAGCTCTGTGAACAAATGGTTAGATTCCAGCTAACCTCCAGAGCAGTGGCTGGGCGGCCCGTTCTGTCCGCTGACCACACTGCCGTAATGTGGTCTCTGTTGTCCTTCCTTGGGAAACTGATGCACTCGGCGTCGTGCTGGGAACTCTCTGGAAACAGTTCGCTTCTGCAGATCTCAGAGAGAACAGTCAAGCAATGCTTGTACCTTGATTACCCCGTTCATGAATGAATCTACTGGATACACAGACAGTGATTCATTTGTACTTATCTTGTGCATATGATCGCATGATCTTATGACACCCTTGGATCCAGTTTGAAGAGTTTATGTCTTTTTGACAGCAAAGAGACATTAGCGCGCTTGCCCCCCCTATCCGGACCCTATCCGGTCCCTCTAAAGGCCATGTGGAAGAGGCAGGATGTAGCAAGAGCGGTGGTTTTATTTGGACAGTGACGTCACAGGAAGTCCGTCGTTACCCCGTTTCCTGGCTGTGCCGGAAGTAGGTTAATGCAATTTATTTTGAAAGTTTCAGGAAAGTCTGTACCGGAGTTTTAATGTTGTTTCCATGGCTGTGGGTCCCAACATAATTTTAAAAAACACAACACATAACACATCCCTACCTGAGTTTCTCAAAAACAAACGTCATTAAACAAAAATTATTTAGATTATTTAACTCTAAACTAGTCTTCTCTGGCCAAACACTACCTCTTACATGAACCGTGCTGAGGAGAAGTCCTGGGGGTTGAGGAAAAATCCATGTGTGGGTACACAAAGAGTCAGCTTGCAGCTAACCTCCGTAGCTGTGGGGAAAGGCTTTTAGCTGGCCCGTCCAAACCGTACGACAAAGGCACGTTCAGCTCCTCTAGTTGCCGCGATGTGGTGGGGTAGCTCTCGCTACCTGGACGTGCATGCAGGAAGGAGTATGATGCGGTCCCATCCTTCTTTTCCAGATTGTGGGGAAAATCCGCTTCGATTAGGGCTGCTTCTGGAGGCCTCAGAAGAAAAGTCAAGTCATGCTTATCTCATTACACCCGTTATATAAATGAATGCTGGATACTAGAACAGCAAATCATTACCTAACTTCGTTGCATATGATCTTAGTCACGAGTCATGTCTGCTTACCAGCAAGGAGACATACGCGCGTTTGCCTCTCCTGCCCAGTTCCCGTGGGGATCTGCATGGAGAGAGGTCTGTTTGTTGGAATGCGGGGTTTTTATTCAAACAGTTACTTACGGGAAGTTCGCTCTTCTTCTGTTCCTGGCTGTGCTGGAAGTAGGTTAACGCATTTTTTTGTTTTTTTAAAGTTCCAGAAAAGTTCTTACTGGCCTTTAATGTTTAACCAATGGCTGGGTCCCAACACATTAGTTATTTATATTAAGAGCAGGTGTTGTGTCCCTGATACAATGTGTACAGTGTAACACAGTACACAGGTGTAAAGCATTGTTTTACTATTTTAAAACAAAAACAATGGTTACAGTGTAGGCATTTTTTACTTTCTTGCCATCATATTGCAGACCAGTTAGCTTGGATAGCATTTGCAAAAGAAAAACAGCAGTTTCCATGTGTATTCCTCAGAAAATATAGATCTTTACATTCATGCAAAGTCCAAACGCTCTAAAGGAGAAAACAAAGCAAACGGAATTAAATAAATGGCTCGTTATCAGGTCTGTGCACAGCTAAATTACATCATCGCATAATTTGCATAATATACATTTAAGGCATTTAATTTTAATGGGAGCTGTAGGAAACACGAATACAATACAGCAACACTTTTTTTCCACAGGACTGTCTGCCATTGGTCATTCTACACAAATTGGTAGTTTCATTTCCTCGCATCCTGAATGAACTGCAGACATGTGTTGACCTGTCATACTAAATGTAGTGTCCTACATCTCTGTGCTTCTTTTTAATTACTAAATAGATCCTACATCTTAGGTGCACAAAACAGCGTTATCAAAGGTCCTTCCTCCAACTGTTAGACATTATAATCATTACTGTTCCCAAGCAGTGTACATCCCTGCTGTCATTTGCAGTTTTTCCATTTCTTGAAAATTGTTATTGTTTTTTATGCAAAAATACATGCATGTGTTGTACATTTTTAAAATTAACCTATTCCGTTGCACATTTCTTTGATTCTATGCTATTTTGTAAACCAGCTTAGTAATTTTTTATGCTGTAAATTTACCATTACTGTACAGTGCCTTATTCTAACTTTCTGTTTGTATATTTTTGTCTTTGTGTGAATCTGCACACTTTTACGTGCCTGTCAAATTGCTGCTGGTACACCTGAATTTCCCCAGTGAGGGACAATAAAGGTTAGTTCTGTTTCTATTTCTCCTTCTTCATTTTTAAACAACTCACTGATACTAATAATAGCTAACTTTAAGTCTACTTGCGTTAGTAATGATGGTTTATTGTTCCCACAACCAGTTAATGCTCAGGCCTGGTCTGTTTACTGATTGTAAAAACATCATATTTGTTAGTTAGTTACAGTTGAGCTTCTTAGCTTCACTAACCAGGGCTGATCAAGCACCTAATTCCAGCTACAAGCTGATTTTTTTAGTGCATCTCTAACCAAAAAAAAGCCATTACAAATCAGCTGATTACTTTCTTTAAATCTCCACCGAGTTTAGGTTGTTTATACCAAGATATTTTTCCTTGCTATGAAACACTGCCAACAGTTTTTTGCCAAATACTAATCCAAATGTACTGCACTTTTTCCATGACTATGACACAGTCTGGCCAGCAAGGAGACATTCTGTTATGGGGCTTGTTTCTCCCCTAGTGGGATAATTCTTGGTGCCTATCCGGAAAACTCTGAGTTTTCTCAGGTTTTGCCAACAGAAATCACCTGTGTCACAAACAGTAAGGGAGAGCGGACAGGGTTGAAACTGTCAGAGTTCAATTCCCTGTGAGGGGAGGGGAGCGATCTCTAATTATCCCCATCTGTGCCCGGCTACAATGGGAGGGTCAAGATGAAGCCATTAGCTGTCTCTCCACTGGCACCACCAAGAGTTTGTATACATCTGTGTCTTATTTTCTTTTCTGGCACAATCAGTCCAGCAAGCTAAGCAGGCATGACCGCATTTGGCAACTTCCAAGGACTCTGGCAAAGTTAGACAAGGAGGAAGCGGTGAGACACAGAGAAAGGTTGGATGAACTGGCTTTTTTTCCCCTCCTGCTTGATACTCGAGCACAGTGTGTTGCCTAGAGAGTTTCCGTGTTGGTCAAAACAATATGACAAGCACCAAAAAAACATGCTCTGAAGGAAGTTGCATTAAGATGGCTGTGGGGGGGAAATTTCTATGAAACTGATTTCTGTGCATGTATTATCCTCTCAGGAGTGTAGGCTGCCTCTGTTGTGGGACTGCTGTTCAGCATTACTGCTCTTCTTAAAGCTCACCTCCTATTTGACTCACAGCGCTTGACATAAAAAGGCTCATTGTGATTTCAGCATTGTCAGCTTTGATTAGCTGAATCAAGCCGTCCTCCGGCCCAGCAAGTGTGCATGTTGTCAGAGCTATTTACGAGCAATGACCAGATATGAAGCCCAGACTATTGTGGTCATGTAAACAGCCACATCTGTTTGAACCCACCTGCTCCCCAGTGTTTACTGGGCTTTGTAAATAATGAAATAAGTCTTACTGCTCAAAAATATAATCGAGTGTGGACTTTTGTGTTAAATGGCGGAACAATTAATCAGGATTGGGAAGCAAAAGCACTGGGGTACTGCAAATTTCAGCAAAAAAGCCAAATTTTTCCATAGATCTGGGTATGTTTTTCTCCGGCCCAGCTACACCCATTCATTCAGACGCTCGTTCATTCATTTATGTCTTTTATTTATTTATAAATCTCCATGAGTGTTTGTTTTCATTTTGGTCCCTTGAACCTTGCCACCCGGCGTGTGACACCCGGGCTGCAAGCAAAGACGGAGAGGCGGGCTGGTTCAGAATGATCACTATCATTAACATTCACACGGGGTTCACTTATCATCTCTGACTGGAGGGACATGGCAGCCATTATGAGACGTCCGCAGGTGGAGTGCCGTGATACATATTGCATCTTGCCACAATGGATTTATGTATTCCGTAACAAAAGAAAAGTCTAATGAAAAAATACAGAAGGCAATCCTTTATTCCTCGCTCTACTTCAAGTGAGGCCACCAAGTCCAGTGATGAGGCGAAGTGTGGGGGGAATTCCAGGGCTGTACACTGACCTGTCTGTCACTCAGGCTACGTGGGAGCAGACACACATTACCTCATATTATTGCTTTTTAACCCTCAATATGCCCCCACATTGAACCATATGTTTTAATGAAAGAGCTGAGACATGCCACTTTCTGTGATGAAAGTGGTTCTGATGGCCACTTTTGAAGGGAGCAGTTTTTGATAGCTGCACAAAAACTAAACAAAACAATTTTAGCATTAGCATTTAGAGATAAGAATAAGCAGAACATTTTCTGCCTGCAGAATGTGCAGCTGTTATATTAACCCACAGTAGAAAGTGGGCAACATAGTATCTGACTTGTTTCAATATTTTTAAATGTTTAAAATGAAGACCTGTGTGTCAAACTTTTGCTCTCGGTAACCTAAAGAGTTATAATAAAATGTAGTTTTATGCTTGAAAACCAAGGGTTCTGTAGTTAGCAGAAAGGTAAATTTGTATCATTTTGCTATCTCAGAAGAGCGCACGACTTGGGCTCAAATTTTTTAGAACTTTCAACTGAATGATACAGTTGTGAAACATCATAGAACACAACTCATCTTGATGTCATTTAACAGAGATCCATTTGGTGGTCTAAGAAAGATTTCCATTTTTTTGTGGGGGCAAACTTTGGATGCTTCGTGTTGAAAAAGCCGCAACGTTTTCTCTTATGGCACACGCTTGGTCCGCTGAGTGTGTGCAAGCGCATGTAGCAGAGATTGATTTCAGTTTGGTGACGTCCCATATTGGTAAATTTACACCTACACATCTGCCATCACTTTAAACTTGACCATGCCACCATCGACTTTGCTTTCTATGGTAGGATACCAACTGAAGGCTCAAGTTCCAACCCTTATTACTATCAGACTACACAGGGGTTTTTTGCTGGACTAGCATGCAAGATAGCGGACAATCGCTGGCATTGTCTTTGCAGCAATCCCTCATACTTAGCATGCATGTAGCGACAGTGGAGACTAATCCCTGCCTATATTGTCAGTTTGCAATAGATCAGACCCACATACAGAGAACACTCCAGTGAACAGAATAAGTAAAGGATGTTTATTGAGACAATGATAATCAGTAACGTAACGGATGATTCTCCAACTATATGGGAAAAGAACAGGTGAAAACAGGGAACTGAATAATATCGAACTAAGAACAAGGAATTAATGTAATCAAGAGAACAGCTTACTAAAGAGGTGTGGTCAGGTCACCAGGGGTAGAGGGATTCAGGAACCAGGTGTGCCGAGGTTGAGTTTGTAGAAGGTTCTTTAGGTGCTGTTCTGTGCGTCAGGAATGAGTTCGGGTTGCAGATGCTTACGTTGGAGGGTGGACAGGGTACGCTTACGGCTTGGTCCAGGAGACAAAGGTAGCACGAAACTGCCAGCTTGACGCGAATCCAAACGTAGATACTCTTGATCATCCAGAAAGACTTCCGGACACGTAGTCAGTGTTCAGTCACATAAATCCAGGGTTTAGGTTTACTTAGCCACTGAGGGCAAAACACTCTGGCATCGAAGTGTGGGCAGCTTCATGCTTAAGTACTCCTCAAAGTAATCAGTAGAATAAGTCGCACCTGTCACCCAACACACCTGAGAACTCCAGCACCATCTGAAAACACTCAACACATGTAGCAAGCACAAAAACACAAACACAACCCAGATCCTGATATCTATGACCCTAAAATAACCCATAGGTCTCTGCAGCTTAACTCCACATGCTTGTGTAACGATGAAGCAAATCAGCCAGAACCCAAAACGCAGCCAGACAAGAGAACGGTTAACCAAATGATTTATTATAAAAATAATAATTGGGTGGATGGGGTTCCACAGTAAGTGGTCAGACTGGAAGGACAGGAATGGAGGTTTCACAGGGAACTGAAATCCAGCGGGGAGGAAAGGGAAGTGGACAACAGGAGGTCTTGGGGGTTCCGGGCACAAACAGGGGACGGAGAATATTTCCACCAACCAAATGCAGAGGCGTGAGACAATCCAAGGTAAAGCACTGGAGGGTTTCAAGCAGGGGTAGTCCAGTAATCCAGAAACAGAGTCAGAGACAGGCAGGTTTCTGCAACGGGAGGTCAGGACTTTTCCGAACAGCAGAAGGACCTGGCAGAAATCTGTGGTCAAAAAACAGGCAGGATCAGATAACCAGAAAAACTCTCTTGAAACATGAATCAAGGCTTGAAAGCTGTGACAGAGGAAACAGATGATCTCGCACTGAGCTGGTGACGAGCAGCTCTTTAAATAGGAGCAGCCCAGTGCAGGTGAAGGCAATGAGTAAACCTGGATGACCTTACAGGTTTGACCTTGGAGACATGGAGGGTGGAGTGCACACGCAATGAAGAAGGTAGACTGAGACGCACAGCTAGTGGGTTAATAACCTTGGCAATAGGAAAAGAACCCACAAAACGGGGTGACAACTTGCGATTCTCTACCTTGATGGGTAAATCCTTAGTGGATAACCACACCTTCTGACCAACCAGGTATCTTGGAGCTTGGGATGTGTGACGATTGGCATTCGACAAATCTGGAAAACGCAGAATGGAAGCTGAGGTAAAGAGACGTTTTAGCTTGTCAAAGGCCTGTTTGGCTTCTGAGGACCATTTGAACTGAGTCTTTATAGAAGTGAGTTGATGAAGAGGGGCAGCCACAGAACTATAACCCTTGATAAAACGGCGGTAAAAATTGGCAAACCCAAGAAACCGTTGAAGTTCCTTCAAACTGGATGGGTCAGGCCACTCCAAGACTGCAGCCACTTCAGAGGGATCCATGTGAATTCTGCCAGGAGCTATGACAAAGCCCACAAAGGATACAGATGATTGATGGAATGAACATTTCTCAGCCTTAACAAATAGTTTATTTTGGAGAAGCCTGAGAAGAACCTCACGAACATGCTTGATATGGGTAGATAGATCCTTTGAAAAAATTAAGATGTCATCAAGGTATACAAAAACAAATCTGTTTAGCATGTCCCTTAAAACATCATTAATCAATGCCTGGAAGACGGCTGGGGCATTGGTGAGCCCAGAAGGCAAGACCAAGTATTCATAATGACCTGAAGGGGTGTTAAAAGCTGTCTTCCATTCGTCTCCTTCCCTTATGCGGACCAGATGGTAGGCATTACGCAGATCCAGTTTAGTGAAGACAGTACTACATTGAAGGAGCTCAAAAGCAGAAGTCATGAGAGGCAGAGGGTATCTGTTCTTAACTGTAATTTTGTTTAGACCTCGATAATCGATGCATGGTCTAAGAGAACCATCCTTCTTGCCCACAAATAAGAATCCTGCACCTGCAGGAGAAGAAGACTTTCTGATAAGTCCTGCCTTGAGGGCGTCAGAAATGTATTCCTCCATAGCCCCTCTCTCAGGACCAGAAATGGAATACAATCGGCCTCGAGGTGGGGTAGTACCAGGGCGAAGGTCAATGGCACAGTCGTACTCTCTATGGGGTGGTAGAGAAGTGGCCTTAGATTTGTTAAATACCTCACACAAATCATGATAAATCTTAGGGGCCTTAGACAAGTCTGGATAATCAAGGTTGATCTCACGGGGAGATGTCATGATAGGGGCTTCCCTCAAACAAATAGTGGAGCATGATGGCCCCCAAGACTGAACTTCACCAGTGAGCCAGTTGATGACTGGACTGTGCTTGATGAGCCAGGGGCGTCCCAGAATCACTGGAATCTCTGGAGACCTGGTTAGCAGAAACATGATCCTGTCGTGGTGGTTTCTTGAAATGAGTACAGAAACAGGCTTAGTGCAGCGAGTTACTTGATCAATGAGATGCCCATCAATAGCAAAAATCTCACGTGGTCTCTCTAGAAGTTCCAACTCCAGTGCGAGCTTATGAGCTAGGCTGACATCAATAAAGTTAGCATCAGCCCCAGAGTCAATGAAAACAGGTACCTCCTTATTTTCAGGAGAGTCGGGAAATCTGATGGTGCACCGATTATGGGGAGGGTTCTGAGACCTGAGGATTGGGCTCAGCAAAGACCTCCCGAACTTTACTGAGCCTGTCCTTTTGACGGACAGTTAAAGGCCCGATGATTCCTCTCTCCACAATAGAAACATAGTTGATTCCTGAATCTCCTCTCCCTCTCTTCAGCGGAGAGTCTGGTCCTGCCCAGTTGCATGGGCTCCTCGGTGTTAACAGGAGGAGGAGTGAAGACTTGGGGCATAGTGCTTGGACTGACCTGGACGGTTGAGACTCGTCTTTGATAATTAGATGATGACCTCTCCCTCTTACGTTCACGAAGGCGCTGGTCAATCCGCGTGGCCAGCCTTTCTAAGGCCTCAAGGGTCTTGGGAGGGTCACGAGTAGCAATTTCATCCTTGATATCATCTGACAGACCTGGTAAAAAACGTCAAACTGGGCTTCATTATTCCAAAAACAACTAGACTTCAAGGCATGGAAATTGATAATATAGTCAGTAACAGGTCGAGAGCCCTGTCTGAGAGAAAACAGTCTCCTGGCAGCCTCTCTCTCAGGTCGAATAGGATCAAAAACCCTCTTCATCTCATCAGAAAACTGTATAAATGAGTCACAGCTGTCAGCATCATTCTCCCACTCAGAAGTTCCCCAAAGCTTAGCCTTACCAGACAGTAGAGAGATTGTATAGGCCACCTTGGCCCGTTCCGAAGGAAAGGCAGAGGGCTGGCGTTCAAATAGCAGGGAAGACTGGGTTAAAAAAGGTCTGCATTGTTCAGGATCCCCATCAAAACGCTCTGGGGGGGGGGAATCTTAGCCTCGTTGTTAGCATTAGCCGTCGGAGTGACAGTAGAGGGGAGTGGTTGAGTAACTGAGGATCTAGCTTGGACCTGGGTGACCATAAGAGAAGAAGGTCCCCGTAAAAGCTCCTGGACATTTCTTTCTAGGTCAGTAATAGCCCCCTCTACCTTAGCACACCAATCGGGATTCGGCTGTGGGTTCATACTGGCGAGATCGTACTGTAACGATGAAGCAAATCAGCCAGAACCCAAAACGCAGCCAGACAAGAAAACGGTTAACCAAATGATTTATTATAAAAATAATAATTGGGTAGATGGGGTTCCACAGTAAGTGGTCAGACTGGAAGGACAGGAATGGAAGTTTCACAGGGAACTGAAATCCAGCTGGGGAGGAAGGGGAAGTGGACAACAGGAGGTCTTGGGGGTTCCGGGAACAAACAGGGGACAGAGAATATTTCCACCAACCAGATGCAGAGGCCTGAGACAATCCAAGGTAAAGTACTGGAGGGTTTCAAGCAGGGGTAGTCCAGTAATCCAGAAACAGAGTCAGAGACAGGCAGGTTTCAGCAACGGGAGGTCAGGACTTTTCCGAACAGCAGAAGGACTTGGCAGAAATCTGTGGTCAAAAAACAGGCAGGATCAGATGGGTGGAGGGGGTCTGGAAGGAGGGCAAAACCTGGATGACCTTACAGGTTTGACCTTGGAGACATGGAAGGTGGGGTGCACATGCAATGAAGAAGGTAGACTGAGATGCACAGCTAGTGGGTTAATAACCTTGGCAATAGGAAAAGGACCCACAAAACGGGTTGCCAACTTGCAATTCTTTACCTTGATGGGTAAATCCTTAGTGGATAACCACACCTTCTGACCCACCAGGTATCTTGGAGCTTGCAGATCTCTCTGCAAGACCTCGGCTGTCTATGGACAGGAGTACAGAGTTACCATGAGAAGGAGGTAGGCCGGTGACAAAATCCATTGAGATGTGGGACCATGGTCGATGTGGAATAGGAAGAGGCCTTAGTAGACCGGCTGGAGGGCGTCTATAGGGCTTAACTCTGGAGCAGGTGGGACATGCTGACACAAACTCTCGCGTGTCCTTTCTGAGTGTGGGCCACCAGAATCCTGACTGTACCACTGCCAGAGTCCTTGTAATACCTGGGTGAAAGAAAAGTTTAGAGCCATGACAGAACTGAAGGACTTTAGACACCATCTCCTCAGGAACATACAGAAGTCCCTTAGGACACTGAACAGGAGGTGGTTGTCTCTGATGACTCCTCTTGAGCAAGCTTTCGATACTGGTAAGAGCTAGCCTGGTCTTGGGGGAAAGGATGTAGTCATAATCAACAGAATCAGAAGGACAGACAGAAAGCTGATGAAGTCTAGAAAGGGCATCTGGCTTGATGTTCTTGTTGCCAGGTTGATAGGCTAGGGTGAAGTTAAATCTACTAAAGAATAGTGACCATCTAGCCTGGCGTGGGTTAAGACTCTTGGCAGATTTGAGATATTCCTGGCTCTGTGATGAGCAGCTGTTTCAATAGGAGCAGCCCAGTGCAGGTGATGGCAATGAGTAATCAGCACAGTCAAGGTAGAGCTGAAGGGCTGGAATCATGACAGCTTGTTTAATCTATTGTACTGTATTATAAAGTGTTTATAATATCTTTAGAGCTTTATCACTCAATAACTTTTTTCATTATTGCTTTAGAAGAGGGGTCTTGTAAAGTGGCTCTAATATGGTTATGGGAATCTTAGACGTTATGAGTAAAAATGGTTTACAGCATTTGTGACCAGAATTTGGTTTATTTCATAATAAAGTTGGACAAGTACATGGAGGACATAGCTCTTACGTCCTTGCTACCCTGTCATTGGGACCAGACATGACCAGACATGAAACAAGTGAAGTAGCATGTCCAGAACAAAATCAGTCAGATATGGTTCATCTTTAGAAACCACACATAAAAATAATCCTACCAAATAATCCAGCTTGACTAAATAAGCCATTTTCTCCAGTATTTCTTTCTATGCTCTTACATGTTTTGACTTCTTCCAACACAAAGAACCAAGGCATTCAATAATGAATATTGTATTTCCAGTAAATATTATTTTTATAGTTGCTCATCAGCTGAATAAAAAAGACATTCATTTAAACTAAGCAAAGAGCAGTACACTACTTGACTCAAAACTCTAAGGAAAAAAAGCTTTTTCAGGATAGATTTTCTTCTACTTGATTAACGACATATTTTCCACTCTGAAATTTTCTTCAGTAAAAAGGCTCCCAGACCAGTAATAACCTAATTGGAGAGAAGCCTCTAACTAGTGTTGCTCCTTTGTGTCCCAGTGTATAAATAGAGTCTATAATGGACTGAGGTGTGATGCCATCATTCATCTCTGCTCAGAAACTCACCAAGTTCAGGTCTTTGCTCATTTTCCTAATGATGCTCTTGTTTTAGGTATGTTTTCACTTTGCGGTTTGTAAGACTCCTGCTTAATAGATTCAATTCATCACTGACTTCTGTACCAACGTCCAGTTCACCCTGTAAACTTGTTTGACATAAGAACTGTAAAAATGAAATGCTTTTCAATGAGAGAATTTGTGTATTATTAAAACCAGTTGGTTAAAAACTACCATTTCAGAGATTAGTCTCAGTTTTTTCTGTTCAACACAGTGGCTTTGATGATGCTATGTTACTGACAAATTAATCTGTTTGCTAATGTATTTAGCATGGCTTTGTAAAGCGCTTTTTAATTCCAAATGTTAATTGACCACAAAAGACCCTTAGTGCCAAATTCCACTGGCAATAAATAATAGAAGCTTTCCGCACAAAATGATGCCTTTTGGGAGGCGTATCCCATATGATAGCCCCTGGTTACAACATGCCTTTATGTGGTAGATTACTCCTTGGCTCTGACCCAATAAAAAAGCCTGCTTTTTAACCACTGCTTCTCCCATTTGCCTCGGGATGCTCATGGGCTGGCAGGTTTCAGAACACATTACCATCCTGCAGCAGCGCTTAAAACACATTTCAGCCTTGAAACGCAGCTGGCATCTTGGCCAGCACTGCAGCGCTGGGCATGGCTGGACCAAACGTTAGGATGTTAGAAATAAAATGCAGCACAGTTGTTGACAATCAAAGTGGATTGACATGATGCTGTTATTTTTGCAGACTTCTCATTCCCAGCGCATCCTCTGCTGGAACCAGGATGTCTGTCCAAATGCAGGCTTGGATTATCATAAGCTCATTTGAAAGCCACATTTGTGAAATAAGGATGCCGATGTAATGCAGTGTGTGAGAGAGTGTTCAGAAGCATGTCTTATCTTGTGAGCGTGGCTGTGTACTAGCTTGTGCCAAATTCGGGGTTCATGTGCAGAGTTTTGAGAGTTATGTGTTGCTAAACATCACTAAGATCCAACAGCCCAGTGTGATGCCTTTGGTTTCCAATCTCATGCTTCACGCCTGCTGCCCCTTTATCATTCTTATTTACAGACAGGACCCTCACTGAATCCCATGAAGAGCAGATGATGTGCAGGTCAAGGCAGGGGCCATATCCCATGAATACTGTCTGTATCCCAAGAGCTCGGGTAAATAATCCAACTGGTCTCCTAATGGGCACGCTTGTCAACTTCAAAATCTTTTACACCACAAAATTAGCCTATCTCACACGTGAGTAGATGTGTATTGTCTGTTCCAGTCAGTTATGAACTAATGACATTGAGTAATTCCTTTTCTTTATCTGCCTCATGTGGGTTTATCAAACTGAGCGTGGAATTCTGCTATGTATTCTCTTTTTAATTGCATCATACATTGTGTTCTATCTTAAGAAATGCCCATAATGAAAAGTAGAGGAGGAGCTGGTAAATACTGTGTGAACTGTCCAGTGCTCCTCAAAAGGACTGCATTAAAAAGCTCCATGGAAAGCTCAAAGTAACTTGCAGCTATAGAAGCAAATCAGCTATTAAAGTTTAAAATTGTTTTTATTAAAGATGCGTCAATCAGAGCTTTGCTGGTTTCTGGTCTTTTTGTAAAGCTTTGACAGTGCAAAACTGGTTTTAGCCAATTCAGAATGCTGATTATTTTTAAAAACTATACTGAACAGATTTCATAATATTGATGTCATTTGTTCGTTCGTTCGTTGGTTTGTTCGTCGTCTTCTGCTTTATCCAGGACCAGGTCACGGGGGCAGCAGACTCAGCAGAGACACCCAGACGTCCCTCTCCCCAGACTACTTCTCCAGCTCCTCCGGGGGGAGCCCAAGGCGTTCCCAGGCCAGCCGAGAGACATAGTCCCTCCACCGTGTCCTGGGCCGTCCCCTGGGCCTCCTCCTGGTGGGACGTGCCTGGAACACCTCCCAAGGAAGGCGTGCGTCCAGGAGACATCCGGTGTAGATACTTCCTGAACGCATCTATACCGGAACAGTTGAGGAACACCTCAACTGGCTCCTCTCGATGTGGAGGAGCAGCGGCTCTACTCCAAACCCCTCCCGGATGGCCGAGCTCCTCACCCTATCTCTAAGGGAGTGCCCGGCCACCCTACGGAGGAAGCTCATTTCAGCCGCTTGTATCCGGGATCTTGTTCTTTCGGTTATGACTCAAAGTTCATGACCATAGGTGAGGGTAAGAACGTAGACCGACCGGTAAATCAAGAGCTTCCCTTTTCGGCTCAGCTCTCTCTTCACCACAACGGACCGGCACAGTGCCCCCATTTCTGCGGCAGCCGCACCAATCTGTCTGTTGATCTCCCGCTCCATTCTTCCCTCACTTGTGAACAAGACCCCGAGATACTTGAACTCCTCCACTTGAGGCAGGAACTCCACTCCAACCTGAAGAGGACAAGCCACCCTTTTCAGGTAGAGAACCATGGCCTCGGACTTGAAGGAGAGGATCTTAATCCCAGCCGCTTCACACTCAGCTGCGAACTGCCCCAGCGCATGCTGTAGGTCTTGGTTAGAGGGAGCCAGCAGGACCACGTTGTCTGCAAAAAGAAGAAATCCACTGGTCCCCAAACCAGTGGATTTGATATTGTTTAATTATTGATATTGTTATTGATTTCAATTCAGAGATATTTCATCAATCTAAAGGGGAAATTATGCCCCATTTCCATCAGTTCTTTTTAGGCGGCACGGCTCCACTCCACTCGGTCTCGCTCTACTCATCACGGTATCTGTTCTGTTCTCATTGACTCACTCACGGCTCGAGTTATGGTTTGAAGCCATCAGTGTAGTGTGCTGTGCTGCTAATAATGTTCCTGTGTGACTTTGTCACAATAAAGAAATTTGCTTAAAAAATAAATAAATAGAAAATAAAAACATAAATAAATAAAATACAAATAATGTTGGTATTAATGTATAGGCAAAAATGTTGTATATATTGTTTTGTCATCTATAAAATAATTCACTAGGATAATTATTTGGAACGCAACCCAAGCAGAATTTATAAAATAAGGCACAGGGATATTGATGTGGCAGAAGAAGCAGAGAGGGTGATGCTGCTCTCTGGACTAGTAATGCTCCAAAGTTTGCCTGAAGAACTTACAATTTTGGCCAAGGACTTAAAAGCACAAAACTGCCAACTTTTGACTCTAGTGAAGTTAGTTTTAGGTTGGATATTGGATATTTGTGCTCCACGGATTCAGCTGGGGTCTACCTCTTGTTTGACCCAATGCAGAGTCTGATTATGGGCAACTGCCTTTTGCCTGCTCCCTCCTCCTGCAGACACTAGTTTGCTTAAGGACCATCAATAAATTTCCGAACCAAACACACTGTTTCATGGTGGTATTGTTGTGCGTTTTGGGGCATCCATTTGAGCATCCGAACAGCTTTATGTGTGATCAGCTAATTTAGGATGTTGTTAAATACAGCGCCCCCCCCCTCTGTGTAATTCAGTAAGCCGACATGTTGCCTTTTTTCTTTTCTTTCAGCCTTCAGGCATAGTTTATGATTTTTAAATATTGAAATTACATTTCGATTTGACCGACTCCAGCCATTGTGGTCCTTAATATTATTGTAGTCACTCTTGAGTATTATTAACTTTTCCCTGCACGACCTCCTCGAAAAACTAATTTCTCCTGGTCCCATGGCCATTCAGTGAACAGCAGTCTGTTCACACCACATGTAGTCCCTACTCAGCCCTGGTCATACCTGGTCAGGATCACAGACGAAACAGCAGGTACACACACACACACACACTTATATCTATATATATTTATATATATATATATATATATATATATACACACAGTACTGTGCAAAAGTTTTAGGCAGGTGAAAAAAGACTAATTTAGGTGACCACCTCATGAAGCTCATGGAGGGAATGCCAAGAGAGCAAAGCAGTAATCAAAGCAAAGGGTGGGTATTTTGTAAAAATCTAAAATATTAAAATGTTTAGTTATTTTACACTTTTTGTTTACCACATAATTCCATGTTCATTCACAGGTTTATTGTCTCTGGTGAGAATCTACAATTTAAATAGTCTTGAAAATAAAGAGACCCACAAAGTGAGAAAGGCATTCTAAAACTTTTGACTGGTAGTATATATATGCAAATTAATTACTTATAAATCACACAATGTGATTGCCAATGCCAGCCCTTTGTCTAAGTGGCCCTTTGGGTAAAATAATTGCTCATCCCTGACACAGCCAAGGTAGGTCTTTACCGTAACTGAGAGATTTCTAAAAGGCTTCCAACATCTCCAAATCCAGCATGTTCCAGAACAGACAGATGTTGGAAACTAAAAAAGTCGGTCTTGTTTGATGAAACAACCCAAAGTGGGTATTAATTAACATTTTGAGGCAGATGGCTCCTTTTGTTTACATCTGAATGATCAGACGACTTGCCTCCACACAAAATTGTTTCTTTTTAAAAATCTTCTTACAGAGTTTGTGTTTTCTACAACTTAATTTTTAAAAACCCTGAAACTGACACTGAAAATAGCTAACTGAATCTTCAATCACCAGTAACAACTTCTGCACAGAAGAGTGTTATGGTTAATGCAGCCTGGTAGCATGTAAAGTATGATGTATTTACTGATCTTAAAAAAGGTCTTACATTTGAGTTTTCAACGGGCATGTGTGAGTTCTTGGCTGGTCAACATCAAAATTGTTAGATTCTAGTCCCCAGCTGATTTACCGGTTTGTCTCTAGTTTTTATTTATCATTCAGGCTCTCAAGACAAATTCTTATTCTCAAAACAGTTCTTGTTCAGTTTTTAAAACACATTCTTTCTGTACTATAAAACAAATGCTGATCTTTCCTTCTTCACATCTAAAAGCAGAACCGTCACATTTAGGTGCACAAAACAACATGCAAAAGAATAAACTGCATCTGGGAAGAGACCTCAATGGACAATTTTTGTGTCTTTATTGTGTTTTTTTTGTTGTTGTTTACAGACAATAAAGTGCAAAAGTTCTCTCATATCACTGATAAAGTTAAACCTTACTGCCCCAATCCATAGTGAGGAACGTTTCCGAGATGAAGTATTCAACATTCAGAGGGATGTTGGAAGTTTGTTGAGGTAACCTGATGTGATGGGCTAAAGGTGGGTTTCCCACAATGCTGCAGCCTGCCACCTCCCATTGTCTTGATAGGGGAGCAAGAGATGTACAGCAGCCTCAAATGGAGGTGGCATCTGGTGCCCAATTTGTCATGCCTGAATTACCCAGGAGCTGATAAAGGCTGAAGTTTTAATAAAAGTTGGGAGCAGCAGATAGCAGGGTGAAGGACACTGATGAAGTGTCTTGAGGCCTATTTCCAGCTAGAGATAAGAACCTACAGAGAGAGGTGGGTCGCGGGTCTAGTGCGGTGTGATAATGCGCTTAAGCTGGGGGGGAAAAAACTGCTATTGAAATGCAACACAGCGCACATAATGGAAAAAAATAATAAATAAGCAAATAAATAATGATGATGATCTAAACGAGGAGAAGCCAGGGTGGAGGCTGTGGAGTCCTGAAGCGTCTCTGCCTGTAATTTGGCCACCCGCCAGCAGCCATTGCTCACCCTCAGCTGCGACGGCAAGCTCCAGATGTGCCAACGGCACGTTTTGGATTTTGCCAGCTGACTGCACCGTTTGATAGCCCGCTCTCTGGATGCCCATCACCGGCCGCAGAGATAGAATTAAATGATGATGATCTTCCCACAAGTTGGGTGAGGAAACAACGCATATAAATCTTGATTTCATCTCAGCATGAGAAGTCTTTATCCATCATCACTCTTAATGAACAAGTCATTAGCCGCGATGAATGGCGCTCTGGGCTCGCGCTCGCCACTGCTGCTTTTGTTTGCAGCTTTAAGGGGCAACTCCCTGTGCCCTTTGAGAGGGTCAAACTCATTTCTCCAGATGTGGGGTAACCTCTGTGTTCCCAGGGTGGTTGCACATCCGTGTACTAAACAGGGCTTGAAAAAATGAGGATATTCCAATCATTATGGGTTTTTTTCTTTGTTTTTTTCCCACTACATTGTCAGTTCCTCAGCGAGTCTCTGCATGCCCTCTCATCCAGAAAAGCACATTAGCAAACTCCACGGCTGCCTATTATGGTAATTTTATGTGCACAATCCTCCACTTGATGCAAGCTCGCTATGTAAACAGAAAAAGGCTTTTTGTTGTACTGTAATAGAAAACTACCATAAAGATGTAGAACCATGCTGTGAATTGCTATTATATAAACTTGCACTTTCAGCAATGCAACTGAACCAGATTTTCCCCATTTCTGAAAACTCAATCATCCCCTGAACTGATAATCCCCTCTTTTTGGAAATGAACAAGACAAACATTTCCCAGGAGCCTCCGTTTTTATTTACAATCATTGTGCCTTTAAAAGCATTCTTAAAGAATTTAACTGTGTGCACCATGTACCCCCAGGCAACTAGAATCTCAAACACTTACATAAAAGTTAGATGAAACAGTTATGATCTTCTTCTTCTCCATCTTTCCCTTCTGAAGTACAACTGTGCTTGGAATATGAAAGAAGGGAGGCATCAATCCAGCTGTAGAGCAGCAAATGTGGAGAGATAAAGGTTGACACACGATAATTGAAAATATCTGGCACTAATACTCCTGAGTCTGTGTTTGTATTTGAACATAAAACAGTAGAGTGGCATGTGACTTTCCTTGTTAGTGACAGCTGCCATGTTCGGCTGTCTGCGGGGAGGCACTGCACTGAAAGATTCGTCTGACTTCTACTGTAGGTCGGAACTTCTCTAAATCCCCCCTGAGACACATTTGTACATGTGTTTGATTATATTCCTGAAGAGAGGTTTTGGCAGAGTCTCTTTTACAAGTTTTCGAGCATGATATCCCCAAACGTTTAAGTCCAAGAAATAACAAAGGCCAACACAATGAGATAGTGAATTTGTGATTGTTACAGTTTTACTCATGGGATCTTTTCAGCTCTTGTAAAGCAACATTATGATTTCAGTTTACACTGAAGGCATAGGTCTATGCATTGAGCGGCTCTACCACCACACCGGTGATCACTCTAATGCCTCGGTTGATGAAACTGAAATTTACTGATGTTGTGGATACGCACCATATTTATCTATGTTTCCAGTTTCAATGCACGTTCAGTATAGGCGCAGAAGTGAAATACCCATTACTGCATGTGTCAGTGTCATAAACAATAGCTTTGGCTCCATGGAAGGAGGCAGGGCGATAATGGAGGCAGTGCATCAATGTTCAGCACAAGGTCTGCAATTCACACCAGCACAACAGCACTCACCTGAGCATCCAAAATGCTGTTTGAAGATGGCATTAGCAAGAGCAGATGTGTGCAGGGAGGATGGCCCGCCTGTAGAACAAGGTCTGTGCACAAGTTAAAGGATCTGTTTGCCCAAAACTATTAAAATAACTTTTTGTCTGTTTTCCTCCGGGAAAATCGAGCCATGTTTGCTGTAGAGTTTCAGGTGCATCTGCTGAGGCTGGGATGTAAAACATGTACAGGGAGTTCATCCATTACATTATTACAATAGAGTCCAATATAAAAACTTTTAACAAAAAAGTTACCTCTTACTGTAGTCTCACAGTACTTGTAGACATATAATTTATGGAAAAATCATTTATTGACAAAGTCATTTCTAATTTAAATTAACTTTAAAATAACCTGTGTGATCGATGTGTTGCAAATTCTACAAAATGCATACTTACATTGAGCAGTGAGGAATCCATAACTAATTCATGACCTGTCACACTATTGCGTATGTGCCTTGCAGTTTAATTGAGTATGATTTTATGTGACTTTAAGTATTTAAGATTCCACCATTGCCTTATTAAACATAGTGTAGCCTATACATTACCTGATCTGCAGCTAATCCAGACTTCTGCAGATTTGTTTGAACGTGTTCATTACCCCTGACCCAGTAATAATATTACCTCAGCTAGAAGATTCACTCAACTCAAAATGCTAAGTACTTGAAATGACTCTCACAGGAGGATAATAGTGAGTTTTGTGGCTGTGAAATAAAATATCTATCACAGAATGGTCAACCACAAATCTGCACCTGTAGTGTATTCACTTAATCATTTGAAGGTTTGATAATTTAAACAATAGTCACTGTATTTTATTTTCTAAGGATAAAAAAACAGCTTTTATGAAAATACTGAGTAAATAATTGGACTAAAAGGTTCTGAGTGAAAGTGATCAAACAGCCATTTAGAAGTCTAAAAAGAAGACCCAAAAGAGAATCTTTTTATTGGTGCATATTAATAAACAAGTAAAGTAAATGCCCCCTTTTCCTTTCACAAGAGGGCAGTCTGACCTATTTTTGGGCTAATTTGAGTAATGATTATTTGACCACTTTGGGGGACTCATAGACTGTATGGAGCATTAACATTGCATGTCTAGAAGTTCAGGCAATCATTTATAATTTTTTAGATTTTGCACCTGTTTTAATTCTTTATTAATCAGTTTAAGTGCATCTGAATCCAGGTAACAGTCTTTTACAGGGCAAAGTAAATAAACCAGTCGTTTGTGTCTTTCATAATCTTTTATGTAAATGTGCCTCAGGCAGAAAGAGCATTTATAAAAAAACAGCAAAGAGGCTTCCTAATCTAATCTGCAGAAAAATCCATTTAACCCCCCCACCCCCACGAAATACTAGAAAATCAGGTTCAGACAGTTTTTACTGAGTTAAGGAAACACGAAGTTGCAATTACTTGTATTGAGGCTAATTATTTATCAATACCAAAATAGAAAAACACAAAAGGAACAATAAAGTGCATTAAAAGCTATAGCCTCATTTTGCTGTGTTCTTATTAATTTAAAGAAATCACACAACAGCTGGTAGGTAAAAGTGAGTTCATTGAGTGTACTGCAGTTATGCTTTGTTTTCTAACCTTGCAGAGCTTATCTGAATGTTGCTGGATTGTCTTGTTCCCTTGGAGGCAAACTTGAACCACTGTGTAATTTGCCAAAAAAAACATGTTTTCAAACCATCGGAAACAACATTTCATCAAATACTTGATACAGGTCAGTGTTTAGTCACTCATGTTGGCCCAAAAGAAAGAAATATCTCATAACTAAACTCTGAAAAAACAGACATAGGGAGAGCACTAGCAAAAGCCTTTTGTAATGGCTGGGAAGTCATCAAACATTCAGTTCATACTGATCTGACGTAAATTCCAATGTCATAGCGGTTCATCTTAGCCCTGCTTTATGAACCTTTAAACAAGTTTGTATTAGAGCAGTGGTGTCCAAACTTGGGCCAAAATCATTAAGATCAATGTACTCAAAGGCCACAAAAACTGTAATTTTTTATTAAATAAACTAAAATAAATCTTAAGAATTTTTTCTTTTTACCTGATCAACACTTCATAAACACACAATATTTTAGTGAAACAATTAGTGTGATCTTTGTAGAGATGTATCTGCAAATCACTTTAGAGCTAAAACATTAAAAGGGTCTTGCATGCTTGCTTAAATGAAAGATAAACAGTGCAAAACTTCAAAAATAAACTGTACACATTTTTTTTTTTGTTTAGTACTCCCATGTTGTTATATAAGCTGCCTTTGTGTTATTTTTTTTTTTGTTTCACACTTAAATTTCACAGTTCATCAAACACATCTAAATGGTAAATATTACCTAAGCAAATCCAAAACTCTATTTTCAAATCTTGACCAAATCTTGATAAAAAAAAAACATATCCAAACCAAACTGGTCCTGTGTGCAAAAGTAAATGCCCCTCAAACTGAGTTAAATTTCTCTAGCCACACCCAAGCCTTATTATTGCTAAGTTTGTAGAATATAGAAATCATATGAACATGTTTGACAACATGAAGTAGGCTAAAAGATTGTAAAATGCAACACAATAAACCCCAACTTAAAGAAAGTCAAAAACAGATGCGAAATAAAATCATTGACATCTATTAATCAGGAAATGACCACAAAGGCATTTTTAAGGAATTAGGACTACAGTAAATGACATTGAGAGCCATTGTCCACAAATGGAGAAAACATGGAAATTTGCAAGGATTTGCTACCAAAATTACTCCAAGAGACAAAAATATTTAGGAAAATAAAATATTGATTTTAGTAATTGTATAAAAACACATAAAATATTTTAGATGCTTTTCTGGGTTGTGATATTTTGTAGAATCAGTAGGATTTCTTGATTCTAATTTTAATGCAAAAATTAAAAACCTCAGATGTCAAGTAGATGGTATAGTAATAGGTGAGGGAACCTCAATACATTTTTTTTTCTTCTACAGAGCTGTTATTTCATCGGTTTGAGGTGAATGTAATGCAGCTGCTATGAATGCTGCCAGAGAGAAAGGCAGAGCGTTACCATGATGACTGTGGGTTTGTCAGTAATTCAACAGATCAGATGACACTTCAATAGAGGAGGCAGAGGGAGGGAGGGGATTTGAAAATTGAGATGACAACACCAACTCTAAAAGCTTTATGGTCTCTGTTGGTCTTTAAATGGTTGGTTATTTTGTTGTTGAATAATTATGGGGTAAGAACGCTGTCAAAAACAATGTGTATGTAAAGACGGAAATGTGTGCATATTAGTCAATAGTTGTGCACAAGTAAAATCCAAAAGAGGTATTGTATATTTTCTCTATAAGAATACAAAATAAAATGTTACAGCTTCAAGAAATTGCAAACACAAAGTTCAAGTTTACAGTTGTGGTTTATTCTTTATGAATACAATATGCTATAGCAGTTGGTGAATACGATTTCTTTTCTTTGAGAATACGAATTTACATCGGTGACTTGGTGTCACGTGATCTCAGGCTCAGAATACAGTGGGTGGAGTTATACAATGATGTACAGTAGGTGGTAGTATGCACCTCTGAATGTGCTTCTGTAAGACTGCTCTCTGATACAGTTAGATTATCACATCTTTTTAAAACCTACGGCTTCAGGATTTTTGTGCAAATTGTATAACAGAAGAATGCTGTCTAAACCTTGCTTGTGTAAGGTACGATAAGTGCTCATATTATTTTTATCCCCTAATTCCTCAGCAAACAAGTCAAGAATAGGCATTTATATTTTTATTATAGTAAAATGCGACTCCCAGCCAGGGGTCTTTCTGCATGGAGTTCCCATGTTCTCCCCATGCATGGGTTCTCACCGGGTACTCCAGCTTCCTCCCACAGTCCAAAAACATGACTGTTAGCTTAAATGGTCTCTCCACATTGGTTGTTTTTCCTGTCTGTGTTCCCCTGCGATGGGCTGGTGGCCTGTCCAGGGTGTACCCCGCCTCTCGCTCGTAGACTGTTGGAGATAGGCACCAGCTTCCCCACGACCCACTGTAGAATAAGCGGTATAGAAGATGAATAAATGAAGGTTAGAATTAAAACAATTAACTTGCTGTAACAATGTGCATAATTTAAATTCTAACCCATTTTAGGGTTATTCTACTCAGGATAATTTAATTAAGGTTAATTTAATTAATTTTAATTACTTAAAATGGCTTCAAACTATTCTGTTTAATTTTGACTTAGATTTTAGGAACAATGGAAATATTTACAACTTAATTTTTATTAAATAATTCAAAGTAATAAAACATTTGCAGAAGAAAATGCACCACCTTTACTGCTTTACTGTTTCCTTCATAGGTCATCTAGTTTGTTAATGAGAAACAAAAATGCTGTACATAGTTTATGGTTAGGGAATAAAATTGTTACTGACATAGGAATGACATTTTTTAAATAAATTCTAACAATGTAGCAGGTAAAACTTTTCCGTGACAACCACAACTAAGATGTGCTGTTTATTGGCAACAACAGGCTCAGCGTTAAGAAGCACAGCTAGCTAGCATTAGCTCGGTCGCTAAACTACTTAATGCTGAAAACGAACCTAGATTCCTGCTTCAACACAGAAAATTTGGCAACTACAATATTTATGACCAAACTTACTTGATATATTCACTCAAAATCCAACTCATATAAACATATCAGCCTTACTGTTTTCTGTTGGACACAAAAAATGATACCTAGGAATAAGGACTGACATGTACAGTTAAATCCTAAAAAAGTGTTAAGGTAGGATTCGTCACCAATTAAAACTTAGTTAATATTGTTAACGTTTAATCACTATTGACATATACTCTCACCGGCCACTTTATTGGGTACACCTGTTCAACTGCTCGTTAACGCAAATTTCTAATCAGCCAATCACATGGCAGCAACTCAATGCATTTAGGCATGTGGAAATGGTCAAGACGATCTGCTGCAGTTCAAACCGAGCATCAGAATGGGGAAGAAAGGTGATTTTAGTGACTTTGAACGTGGCATGGCGGTTGGTGCCAGACGGACTGGTCTGAGTATTTCAGAAACTGCTGATCTACTGGGATTTTCATTTCTAGGGTTTACAGAGAATAGTCTGAAAAAGAGAAAATATCCAGTGAGCGGCAGTTCTGTGGACGCAAATGCCTTGTTGATGCCAGAGGTCAGAGAAGAATGGCCAGACTGGTTTGAGCTGATAGAAAGGCAACAGTAACTCAAATAACCACCCGTTACAACCAAGGAATGCAGAAGAGTATCTCTGAACGCACAACACGTCAAACCTTGAGGCGGATAGGCTACAGCAGCCACTCCTGTCAGCAAAGAATAGGAAACTGAGGTTACAATTCGCACAGGCTCACCAAAATTGGACAATAGAAGACTGGAAAAACGTTGCCTGGTCTGATGAGTCTTGATTTCTGCTGTGACATTCGGATGGTAGAGTCAGAATCAACAACATGAAAGCATGGATCCATCCTGCCTTGTATCAAGGGTTCAGGCTGGTGGTGGTGTTGTAATGGTGTGGGCGAAAATTTTTTGGCACACTTTGGGGCCCTTAGTACCAATTGACCATTGTGTCAATGCCACAGCCTACCTGAGTATTCTCAATCCAACAGAGCACCTTTAGGATGTGGTGGAACGGGAGATTCGCATCATGGATGTGCAGCCGACAAATCTGCAGCATCTGTGTGATGCTATCATGTCAATATGGACCAAACTCTCTGAGGAATGTTTCTAGTACCTTGTTGAATCTATGCCACAAAGGATTAAGGCAGTTCTGAAGGCAAAGGGAGGTCCAGCCCGGTACTAGCAAGGTGTACCTAATCAGAATCAGAATCAGCTTTATTGCCAAGTTCGTACATACAAACAAGGAATTTGACTCCGGTACACTTTGCTCTCTGGTTTTGTTTTTGCATTACAGAATATACTGTACATAAATACAATATACAAATATACACATATATAAATAAAAAGGGGCATTTGCAACTTCAGTATGATGTTGTTTGGTACTCTATTAAATGTTCATCAGAGAAACAGCCTGGGGGAAGTAACTGTCTCTGTGGCAGCTGGTTTTAGTGAACAGTGCTCTGTAGCGCCGGCCTGAAGGTAAAACTCTAAACAGTTTATGTGCAGGGTGTGTGGGGTCTGCAGATATTTTTGCAGCTTTTTTTCTGACCCTAGACCTGTATAAGTCCTGGATGGAGGGAAGGTCAGCCCTGATTATTCTCTCTGCAGTCCTGATTATTCATTGCAGTCTGGACCTGTCCTGTTTTTTGGATGAGCCAAACCACACTGAGATGGATGAAGACAGGACAGACTGAATGATGGCAGTGTAGAAGATGACCAGCAGCTCCTATGGAAGGTTGTACTTCTTGAGTTGCCTCAGGAAGTACAGGTCCTTCTCAAAATATTAGCATATTGAGATAAAGTTCATTATTTTCCATAATGTCATGATGAAAATTTAACATTCATATATTTTAGATTCATTGCACACTAACTGAAATATTTCAGGTCTTTTATTGTCTTAATACGGATGATTTTGGCATACAGCTCATGAAAACCCAAAATTCCTATCTCACAAAATTAGCATATTTCATCCGACCAATAAAAGAAAAGTGTTTTTAATACAAAAAACGTCAACCTTCAAATAATCATGTACAGTTATGCACTCAATACTTGGTCGGGAATCCTTTGGCAGAAATGACTGCTTCTATGCGGCGTGGCATGGAGGCAATCAGCCTGTGGCACTGCTGAGGTCTTATGGAGGCCCAGGATGCTTCGATAGCGGCCTTTAGCTCATCCAGAGTGTTGGGTCTTGAGTCTCTCAACGTTCTCTTCACAATATCCCACAGATTCTCTATGGGGTTCAGGTCAGGAGAGTTGGCAGGCCAATTGAGCACAGTGATACCATGGTCAGTAAACCATTTACCAGTGGTTTTGGCACTGTGAGCAGGTGCCAGGTCGTGCTGAAAAATGAAATCTTCATCTCCACAAAGCTTTTCAGCAGATGGAAGCATGAAGTGCTCCAAAATCTCCTGATAGCTAGCTGCATTGACCCTGCCCTTGATAAAACACAGTGGACCAACACGAGCAGCTGACACGGCACCCCAGACCATCACTGACTGTGGGTACTTGACACTGGACTTCTGGCATTTTGGCATTTCCTTCTCCCCAGTCTTCCTCCAGTCTCCGGCACCTTGATTTCTGAATGACATGCAGAATTTGCTTTCATCTGAAAAAAGTACTTTGGACCACTGAGCAACAGTCCAGTGCTGCTTCTCTGTAGCCCAGGTCTGGGGAATGCGGCACCTGTAGCCCATTTCCTGCACACGCCTGTGCACGGTGGCTCTGGATGTTTCTACTACAGACTCAGTCCACTGCTTCCGCAGGTCCCCCAAGGTCTGGAATCGGCCCTTCTCCACAATCTTCCTCAGGGTCCGGTCACCTCTTCTCGTTGTGCAGCGTTATCTGCCACACCTTTTCCTTCCCACAGACTTCCCACTGAGGTGCCTTGATACAGCACTCTGGGAACAGCCTATTCGTACAGAAATTTCTTTCTGTGTCTTACCCTCTTGCTTGAGGGTGTCAATAGTGGCCTTCTGGACAGCAGTCAGGTCGGCAGTCTTACCCATGATTGGGGTTTTGAGTGATGAACCAGGCTGGGAGTTTTAAAGGCCCCAGGAATCTTTTGCAGGTGTTTAGAGTTAACTCGTTGATTCAGATGATTAGGTTCATAGCTCGTTTAGAGACCCTTTTAATGATATGCTAATTTTGTGAGATAGGAATTTTGGGTTTTCATGAGCTGTATGCCAAAATCATCCATATTAAGACAATAAAATACCTGAAATATTTCAGTTAGTGTGCAATGAATCTAAAATATATGAATGTTAAATTTTCATCATGACATTATGGAAAATAATGAACTTTATCACAATATGCTAATATTTTGAGAAGGACCAGTACAGTCTCTGCTGGGCCTTCTTTCGAACAGTGTCTATGTGTGAGGACCATCTCAGGTCCTCAGAGATGGTGGTTCCTAGGAACCTGAAGTGCTCCACAGCTGCTACAGTGTTGTTGAGGATGGTGAGGGGGGTGTATGGGGTGGTGTTCTCCGAAAGTCCACCACCATTTCTACAGTCTTGAGTGGGTTGAGTTCAAAGTAGTTCTGACAACACCAGTGTACCAGCCGATCCACCTCCTGTCTGTATGCAGACTCATCACCATCCTGGATCAGACCAATGACAGTGGTGTCGTCTGCAAATTTCAGGAGTTTCACGGACAAGTCTGATGAGGTGCAGTCATTTGTGTAGAGAGAGAAGAGGAGTGGGGATAGAACACACCCCTGGGGGGCACCAGTACGTATTGATCTGGTTCGGCAGAGGATGTTCCCTAGTCTCACCTACTGCTGTCGGTCTGTCAGGAAGCTGTTGATCCACTGACAGGTGGAGGCTGGGATGTTGAGCTGGGTGAGCTTCTGATGGAGAATGTCTGGTATGATGGTGTTGAAGGCCGAGCTGAAGTCTACAAACAGGATCCTGGCGTTCGTCCTTGGACGGTCGAGGGGTTGCAGGATGAAGTGTAGGCCTAAGTTGACAGCATCTGCAGGAGGTCCAGTAGGGGGACTGTGATGTCTTTCAGGTGCTTCAGCACCCGCCGCTCAAAGGATTTCATGACCACAGACGTCAGGGCTACAGGCCTGTAGTCATTTAATCCTAGGATGGTGGGTTTCTTGGGCACCGGGATGATGGTGGATCGTTTGAGGCAGGAGGGGACCTCACACGTCTCCAGTGACTTGTTTAAGATCCGGGTGAAGATCAGAGCGAGTTGATTTGCACAGGCATTCAGGCATGATGGGGAGAAGTTATCAGGTCCTCCAGCTTTCTTTGTTTTCGTGCGCTGAAAGAGCCTGTTTACATCTTACTCAGAGATCTTTAGTGCAGGCGGAGGATCTGAAGGTAGGGGGTTGGTAGCTTTATGGGAAGAATTTGTTCCTGAATGGGATGTGGAGGAGATGATTTGAGGCGTGAACGGCTTCCTGTCATGTCTGCAGTAGAAGCCATTGAGACAATTAGCCAGGTGAGGAATCTGTTCAGGATGGGTGGGGGTGCTCCTATGGTCCGTCAGGTTTCTCAGACCAGTCCATACAGCCAAGGTATCACCAGTAGAAAGGCTGTTCTTTAGCTTCTCACTGTAGCTTCTCTTGGCTGCTTTGATCTCCTTTGTTAGGCTGGTTTAAATCGTATCTGTCTGACAGATTCCAGTTTGTTCATGTAAATGATAAATCATCTTTAAACTCCAGGGTTAATTGTGGAGTACCACAGGGTTCAGTACTTGGGCCAATTCTCTTTACTATATATATGCTTCCAATAGGTCAAATTATCAGGCAGCATAGGATAAATTTTCACTGTTACGCTGATGATACTCAGCTTTACTTATCCATAAATCCTGATGAGCCCAACCAGTTAGATAGACTACAAGCATGTCTTGAAGATATAAAAACTTGGCTGACTTAAAATTTTTTGCTTCTAAATTCAGACAAGACAGAAGTTGTCGTCTTTGGACCGGAGTCTTTAAAAAAGAAACTGCTTAGTCAATCACTTAACCTGGATGGCATTAAATTGACCTCCGGTAAAAAATTTAAAAACCTTGGTGTTACTTTTGACCAGGATATGTCATTTAAATCCCATGTTAAACAGGTTTCTAGGATTTCCTTCTTTCACCTCTGGAACATTGCCAAAATTAGAAATATCCTATCCAGGAGTGACGCTGAAAAACTAGTCCATGCATTTGATACTTCAAGGCTGGACTATTGTAATTCTCTACTATCAGGATGTCCACAAAATGCAGTTAAAAGCCTTCAGCTGATTCAAAATGCCGCAGCAAGAGTTCTGATGAAAATTAAAAAGATAGATCATATTTCTCCTATTTTAGCTTCCCTTCATTGGCTCCCTGTTAAATCCAGAATATAATTTAAAATTCTCCTCCTCACATATAAAGCCCTTAATGATCCAGCTCCATCATACATCAGAGATCTGATTGTTCCATATTTTCCTAACAGAGCACTTCATTCTCAGACTGCAGGTTTAATGGTGGTTCCTAGAGTCTCTAGAAGTAGAATGGGAGGCAGATTCTTTAGTTATCAGGCTCCTCTCCTGTGGAACCAGCTCCCGGTTTTGGTCCGTGAGGCAGACACCCTGTCTACTTTTAAGGCTAGGCTTAAAACTTTCCTTTTTGATAAAGCTTGTAGTTAGAGTGGCTTAGTTTATCAGGGAGGGAGGAAGGCTCCCTCCCTGTTGGTTGGAGTAAGGGGGGAGTCAGGTTTAGCCTAAACCGGCTCAGTTATGGTTGAGGTGCAAACACACCCTCCATTTTTGCTACCTGTATGACCCCTTCTCTTTTCCAATGGTTATAATTAGTCTGACAGAGAGAGGTATCCCAATCCTTGTGGTTTTTATTATAACAATGACCGTCAGTGGGACCCTTTGTGAGGTGCCTTGAGACGACATTGTTGTAAATAAGCGCCGTTTAACTAAATAATCTGAACTGAAACTATCTGTGTAGTTATGCTACTATAGGCTTAGGCTGCTGGAGGACATAATGACCACTTTCACCCTCTTTGCTACATTCTCACACTACTCTCCAATTTTGCATTATTTGCTGTTATTTCAGCTTTTAACCTTGATCTCTCTTTTCTCTTCCTAGAAGCTACACCTGGCCTGGCTCTGTGTCTACCTGTGACACCTTTCTGGAGAGGGGAATCGTCCAAGCTTCTGCTGGCAACAACTTAATGCTCACCTTCTACCGATGATTCACATGGCCCTGTCTTTTAGTGTTTAATCCTTTCTCTCTCCTAGACATGGCGATTGACTGAGCTTTACTGTAACTAATTATATGTGCTCTCTTTCAGACTCTAACCTTGAAAACTGGCTCAGAGTTTATCTGTTCTTTCTTTCTAAAGGAGCTACATCCTTTAGATGAAACGACTAAAGGAGCTACATCCATTAACATTTACTTTTCCTCCCCATAGAAAGTACTCCTGGATCAGTGCTTCTTTGTTCTCTTTGTGTCTCTGCTCTGTTCTCTCAAACCCCCAGTCAGTCATGGCAGATGGCCGCTGACACTGAGCCTGGTTCTGCTGGAGGTTTCTTCCTGTTAAAAGGGAGTTTTTCCTCTCTGCTGTCACTACATGCATGCTCAGTATGAGGGATTGCTGCAAAGTCAACGCCAGTCACTGTCCACTGTCTCTACATGCTCATAAAGGAGGAGGGAATGCTGCAAGTCACTGACTGGATGCACTCTGCTGGGTTTCCTTAGACAGAAAAGCTTTTTATCCAATTTGAATAAATAACTAACTCTGACTGCACTGTTCAATGATTAGGATTAATTGGAATGTATGTACCTGACTTGTGAAGTGCCTTGAGACAACATGTGTTGTGAATTGGCGCTATATAAATAAACTGAATTGAATTGAATTGAAAAAGTTAGTCTGTTCCTGGCCTGCCTGTATCGCCCCCAATCTCCACTCCTGTGAGCTTCTTCCTTTTCCCTGCGCAGTTTCCTGAGGTGTGGAGTAAACCATGGCTTGTTGTTCCCAAAGGTGCAGAAGGTCTTGGTCTGCACACACATGTCCTCACAGAAACTGATGTATGATGTCACCACATCAGTTAGTTGGTTTAAGTCAGTGACTGAAGTTTCAAAAACAGTCCAGTCTGTGTATTCAAAGCAGGCCTGTAGCATCTGCTTTGATTCCTCAGTCCACTTCTTAACAGTGTGAACCTTGGGTTTGGAAGCTCTTAGTCTCTGTTTGTAGGTTGGGATGAGGTGGATTAGATAATGATCCGAAAAACCCAGAGCAGCCCTGGTAACAGCATGATATGAGTCCTTTAAAGCTGTGTAACAATGGTCCAGTGTGTTTTGTCTCTGGTAGAGTGAGGGTATTTTTTCTCCACATCTGTAATCAGCTCAGCGAGATGTTTTTCCACGGCAGAAGTGCAGCCATGCGGTGGAAAATATGAGCCAATTATTATAAACGAGGAAAACTCTCTCGGTGAATAAAACGGTTTACAGTTTATATAAAATGCCTCCAGATCAGGACTACGTGTTTTCTTCCCCAGCTCTTTTACGTCTCTGCACCAACCTTCATTTATATAAAAGCAGATTCCGCCTCCTCGCTTCTTCCCCGATAGCTCCGCGCTGCGATCCGCTCTGAGCAGCTGGAAGCCTGGCAACAGCAGTGCGCGGTCCGGGATGTTTTCACTCAGCCATGTCTCGGTGAAGCAGAGAACCGCTGATCCGCGGAGGTCCGTGTTTTTAGAGGAGAAGCAGCTCGTCCATCTTGTTGCTTAGAGACCGGACATTTGCCAGATGGATTGAAGGCAGTGGTGTTCGTAGTCCTCTTTTGCGGAGTTTTACCAGCACGTTTCCCCCTCCAGCGCTTTTGCCGCAGTATCCCACAGAGTGCCGCAGCTCCGCTTGCCAGAATCTCAGTGAACCTCGGATCGATGAAAGATGGTGAAAAAATCCCAAAAGAGGACTCTCTGATGTTGAGAAGTTCCTCTCTGCTGAATGAGACCATAGAATTGTGGCCCGAGACCACAGTATTGTGGTTCGAAAAACATAAAAACACACAAAATACACAAACAAAGAGAGAGCGAACCTCCAAGGCGGCCATCGTCGGTTGCCCCATAATCAAGTGGCCGGTGAGTGTACAAACTAATATCATTTAGTCAGTCAGTCATTTTCTATACCGCCTCATCCATAGTGGGTCGCGGGGAACCTGGTGCCTATCTCCAGCAGTCTGGACAGGTTGCCAGTCCATCGCAGGACAACACACAAACACTCATTCACACACCTTAGGGCAATTTAGAGAGAGCAGTTAACCTAACAGGCATGTCTTTGGACTGTGGGAGGATGCCAGAGTACCCAGAGAGAACTCACGCATGCACGGGTAGAACATGCAAACTCCATGCAGAAAGACCCCCGGCCTGCAGTCGCACCCAGAACCTTCTTGATGCAAAGCAGCTGTGCTACCAACTGCACCACCGTGCAGCCTCTAATATCCTTTCATTAAAATTATTTTGGGACTAATCTTTGATACCCCTGAACATTTCATTTTATGGTGTCTGCTGAACTTGAAAGTTTATTTCAGCAGGACTTTTTTTGAAATAGCTTTCGTTATTCATGGAAAATGCACATAAATGTCTTGCAAACTGTTATTCTGTGTTTGAAATCCCAGCTCTGCAGCTCTAATGTACTGCAGGTTTTTAGAGTAAACTGCTTCAGTGTCTTAACTCTGCTTTTATGGTTCCAAATGTCACTCTTTAACACATATTCCTGAAGAGGCCTGTCAGCGTATGGCATATTAGCGGATGGGTCTGTTTCCCAGGGGATCCGAAGGGGTAGCTCGGAGGGGTGCGGTGGAAGAAATGGAAGAAAGACAATGTGAAATGCTTTGCTCTATCATTCCCTTTCAGAACAATAAGTATCAAATGTGCCTGGGCCATAAACCACAGCTTCACCTGGCAGCTCTCTACTGAACTGTATCAGCCTCAGACTTTGTAACAGTACTGTTAGACTAAACTTGAGAAATTAACATTTTTCTGTACAATTCAGTCCAAACTCTGGAATTGACAAATATGGACACTGAAACTTGTTATCCAAATTACTTTTATTAGCTCAAGTGACATTAGTCTCAGTATCTGGATATAAATTTTGTGCTGTCAATTTCAGTTAAATGTTATGACTTTGTGTTAAAGCTTTATTGTACAGACATGAGACACTCAGTGGGTCCCTGATGTTTCTGACCAACTACAGTGAAACAACATCGTCCATACTGTTTGCTCTTATGGACCCAGGAAAAAAACAAAACAAAATCAATACTGTATGCATTATAAGCAGGAAAATTCTGTTATTGAGTATACTGCTATATAATGGTTTCTATTGACATGAGTGAGTTATGAAATAAATCCTAATGCAACGAAGATAAGGAAAACGGCGTTTGAGGTTTTTTTTTATTAGATCTGTTCTGTCAGAGCCGTGCATTATCATGTCAATAAAATGCTAATCTCAGTGGTATGTAGAACATAGAGGAAGTTTAGAAAAATGTAGAGATATCAGAAACTGTGGCACAAGAGAGCTAAAGGAATAAAAAATACTCTTCATGACAGAAATTCAAGTTAATTTGAAAACGTACTGCCCAGTCTTTGCTTTCAAATCAGCCGTCTATAAAACAAAATGCCACAGTTAGTTTTTCCAATTAGTTGTTCTATTTAAATGATTAAATGGATGAAATACACCATTTCGCGAAATCAACTTCTGCATTCCTTGTGTGAGTCTCAAAGACATTGTTGAAGGCATTACTTTAGAGGATGGAGAGTTACTAAGTGCCGGCTAGTGTGGTCAAAGTCTGACAATTTGAGTTCTTCTCTATGTTTTCATTCACCTTTGTTCTTTAGTGGTATTAGGTTGTATTCTATACAGTTTTAGAAAAGCCCCTGAGCTGTGTGTTGAGAACACGACACAGGCTTCCAAATAGTTAGGCAACAACATAATGTATGAGAGTTGTTTTTGAAGGGCTTACTGAAATGGCCAGATTTGGCTTTCAAGTAACAACTACATACTATGCAAAACTGGACCCTCAGAACTGCCAAGAATAATCACTCAGCAGACAGACCTATGCGGTCCAGTCAAACAAGTTTTCCCAACCACACTTTCACTTGCATGGCAGACTATTTCATCACTAATAGAAAGTATTAAGAAAAAAATCTTTCTCTGACTTCAAATAAGGTACATTATTACAGCATAAAAAGCAATGTGCTTTGCAGCGAGTAAAGGTGAACATTTGGAATGTAGCACGCGATTTAGTTACGTAAATTTCACAAAATTAAGTCCACTTCTCTAATTTGTAGAGTGCCTAATGTATAGTACAGTGGGTTATTCTCATCATCACTACCTTACATTTAGGATCTATATCAGTCATATTTTGGCTCAAACATGTCTGGAACAGTGCTCTGCCTGGTACTCTTACATATACATGTGAGTTGTATTACTCTTTGAAAACGTTGGTCAGACTGGATGGATTTTTAATAAAATAAAATTACCTGGAAACATGCTTCTTGATGTCAATCCTGTTTCTTTGCTACAATTTATGCCACCTTGTGTCGTTTTCCTTTTGACCCCAGTGACCCGGAAGCTTTATGGATATAATATAAACATTTTTTGCCTTGCTTGTGTTCTTTTTTAGCTTGCTTTATATTTTTTGTAATACCCTGCATTGGATTTTTTTATCCTTCTACTATAAATGTACAGCTGTTGAAAAAGAAATGCATTTTTAGTTAATGTGGTTGACATTATAAATGATCGACTGATCATATTATGTTTTTAACTGTGCCAAAATAAACTTCTTTTTGTTTCCTTTTCTCTTCACAATAAATGGTGAAATATATAAATTACATGATGCTTTATTGACAACATTAATAAACTTGGTGGTGTATTGGCATTGGAAAATCATATCTTTGAAACGCTTAACTTAGATAAACCCGTGATCTTTAGAAATAATAGTACTTTATCCTTATAACCCATGTGGCATGTGCTGTATTACCTGTCATGCAACAATATGGAAATAAATAAAAAAAAATTTAAAATAGCTCCGTTGATGCAACCGTCTAAACATAACTGCTCTCAGATGACCCTTCCTCTTTTCCTCCCCAACACCCACCCACACCCCCACCTACCTTTTCCTTTTCTTATCCATTACATGGGAGCTGAATGATGGTGATTTGGTTGAGGCCCAGTGAGTGCCTGTAGAAAATTGGTTGGTTGATAAAAACCCTCCTATCAAAGGGGGCTACTTTCTCATTTACATTTAGATGAGTATTGATTATTTATTTACTCAGAAGAGTGGGATTCTTTTCCAATCTTATCTCTCGTCTGTGCCTGTCACCTGGAAAAAAAAGGAGATAGAGTTCTTGACACCGCACTAAGATAACGGCATTTTGTCGAGCAGATAAAACTTGGAATGGTGGTCTCTACCTCTGCATTCTCTTTTACTTCCTACCTGATTTTGATGGGAAAGAAGAAGTTTAGAAAATTAAAAGTGATAGTCCCACTGAAAAAAGGTGGGAATTGAAAGTGAAAGAATTTCAATTTGTAGTGGGATAGGGATGAGTCGAATTGGGTGTCTAGATATAGTTAGGGATAAATCTTTTTCTTCTTGTCTTAGTAGTTTAAGAAATCTATCAGATATTTGCTAATATGCTACAGTTTTAAATTTGTAAAGGGAAACAATGCTAAAGATTTAATGTGTTTCAAGCTCACATTCTGTCACAGGTTGCAGGGGTTGTGTATGATCTGAGTGTTTGCAGATTGTGTGGAAATGAAGCCCCTGGACATGTCTGTCATGTTCTAAGTGCTAAACTCCGGTGATGTTTGGCTGGTTGAGCTGGGGATTGGTCATGCATTGCCAATGAGTCTGGAGGCTTGTGGCAGCGTGAGGAGCTTTGTGAGACTGACTAAAGGTGTTTAGGGTGGGAGGTGCAGCATGTGGGTGTTCTGTAGGAATTGGGAACCCTTGACAGACCCTGCCGCTTCTTCTCAGCTCTTTGATGGAGAGTGAAGAGTCTCTTGAGGTGGCCTCTGTCAGGTCTACTCCTTCTCAAAGCAGAGACAAGACTTCAGCACAACACTGCTGTGCCTTCTCACCCTTCACCCCCTGGGCCACTCCCATCCTCTCATGGTCACTTTTCATCTCTTCTGTCTCATCACAGATGATGTTACCACATGCAAATTAACTTGTATCCATGCTATTTAGAGTGTATTTAAAAAAGAAGATGCTTTATCTGCTATTTTAAGGTTGGCAGGGTTCTGGATGTTGTCACTGCTTTGTAGAAACTGACTTTACACATATGCTTCACACCAAGTGGCTTATTATGGAGTTATATGGTATGTCAGATTAGGTCAGGGAGGTTAGTGAGTCTTTAGCCTTGATACACTTATCAATCTCCTTACTACTTTAATATAAATGGGAATCATGCACAACAAAAATAACATCAAATAACACAATATTGCTCAGAGTCAAATATCAGAAACTACTGGAATTTAGGTTTGCACCTGCTATAGGAACTTATTCTCACTATACATACCTAATTTTACAAATTAAATGCTTGCAAAAATTGTTAGCACAGACTCACCTTACTGATTTATCCAGGGCCCTCAGTCTGAATCCTGGCAACAATGCCAGGATTCAGACTGAGGAAGAGTAAATTGGTTCATCAGGCCTCAAACAACAGCACAGAATGAGTGGCAAGGCAAGCACAACACAGACCTGTCTGATTAGACAACATGCAGCAAAGCCCGGTCAATCAAGCACACATCTGCTCATTAAGACCTCTCAGTTAGAAATGACGTTTTCTGCAATCCCCATCGGAGAGAACAGATTCAAGAAAAAAAAGTATGCTGTCAGTTTGTCATGTTACAATAACTACAAACTGGAGGGGATTCTCCAACATCTCAAATTCTAAAACTACAATCTTAACCTTTTCTTGTGCAAATACCTTAATACTACTTCTATGTATTTGTTTTTAATTAATAATCTTGTGTTTTTAAAATGTGTATGTCGGTACAACTTTACTTTTATTTGAACAAGTATCACCTGTGGCAACTGGCAGTCAGAGGCATGTGGGGCACAACCCTTCCGACAATGAGCTAAGAAGGTAAAATAAAAAGGTGATCCTTAAAACAATAAATATATATTTGTATGTATTTAACCAATTCTACTGCTGAGCAAAACATTTTGGTTGGGTCTGACTGAAAGTCCATTTGTTGTTTTTGACTGAATATTCATTGAGAAGCCTATGGTTGCATACACCTCCAGTCTTTAAAATGCATTGCATTTGGAAAAATTCAAATCCACATCATTAAAGTGATGAGCCAACCATCTAGCCATTCGTTTACTATAACCGCTTCTTTAGTATAGGGTTGCGGGGGAGCTGGTGCCTACAGGCGAGAGATGGGGAACGCCTTGGACAGGTCGCCAGTCCATCGCAGGACTGGCAACACAGGACAAACAACCATGCACACACTTATTCACAACTAAGGGCAACTGAGAGATACCAATTAACCTAAGAGTGATGTTTTTGAACTGTGGGAGGAAGCCAGAGTACCCACAGAGAGTCCACACATGCACGGAGAGAACTTACAAACTCAATGCAGAAAACCTACGGCTGGGAGTCAAGCCACAAAGGAAAGCCTTTTCTGTATTTTGGGAAAGAGGTTGCATTTTTTTTTGAGAAGATTATTCAGCATTAGAGCTACAGGATGCTTCTGAATAACTGTGTGACCTGGACAGCTGAACATTTCATCACAAACGAACGTAGCACACAAGTTCATGGACTCTCTTAACCCATGGATATTCAAATGCATTTTGGACACGAAGTGGATCCAGCTTTAATTTGTAAAACTATGCTTTTGTTGACACAACTTTGCTGTGCAGTTCTGTTTAAGGAACTAAATAAGCCTGTCACTTGCCTGTCAATACAATAAACCATTAAATGGTGTTGTTCAGGTAATCAGTAGTTACTCTAATATTAAATATTAATATTTTATTGTGCATGTTACTGGGTGTGGTTAAATCTGAATAATTACTGGCCCCTATTAGAAAGTGTTTCTTTACCAATAGTTGACTTTTTACCAGCTTGGACTGTGTGGCATGATGAAGTCTTCCTTTTTGTAGATGAACAAAGGTGACTGGATTCCCATTTTTATTGATTTACTTATTGCTTTCAATAACGTTACTAAAATGATTTATTAAGTTCAGTTTTAACGCTTTTTGAAAGCTTTTATTAAAATTTATTTTGTTTCTTATTATTGTTTTACTTTTATATTTCCTTAATTTTATTATATTGTATTATACTGTTAACCATAGTCTTATCCATATTTTCCCTGTGTCACTGCATATTGTATTTTTTTTAAATGACTTTTGAAATGTTAATATGATCAAACTTTTGACAGGTCCAAGTATAGACCCCTGAAGATTCACAAGAGCCAGAAAAATCCCCTTCGTTTCAGACTCCCACAACTGTTGCTCTCTCTGCAGATGAGCAGGGCCAGAGGTTGAGAAAAGGACCTGTCTGAGGTCTGACTGCATCTGCCAGAGCTTCCTCCCACCTGTCTGATGCTGCTGAGATTTATATGGCTGTATAGGAAGAGGCCAATCCAGTGTGCGGGGCCATGTGTAGGCTTCCCTTTACTCTGACAGTTCTGTGTACAATGCTGTAGTTGGTTTCCAGTGAGGCTTGGCCCAGTATATCTGGAATATGTCATAAGTGAAAGCTCGAAAAGGTTAGGACAGTTCAGGGAAGATAAATGGTGAACTGGGAGGACAGCTGATGTAGGAGCACAAACACTTCAAGACGATGGAGTGGACCGAGGCCAACCCTCCCCCATCAACTACGCACCATGGTGGTTCCACATTCATCCATTGTGTGCTTCCTTACCAGAAGTTCTTCAGACCGATCACGAGTCACTTTATTACTCTCATCAAAGCAAATTATAAAGAATGGTTATTAGGTTTTCACAATGTCTTTTTTGTATAATAACGCTAGTTAACTGTATTGTGTAAAACAAATGGGCAGAATAATTAGTATGCTTATTGACATTGTGTCATTTCTGGTTAGAGCAGGAAAGGGACGGTGACTGTGGCTCCGGGCTTCGCCCTCTTAAGAGGAAGAACGCTAATGGCTTTGGAAAGCAGGGATCGAAGTAACTCATAAAGCTCTGGAGGATGAACATTATTAATCCTTTTTAATTTGAATACATGTATTGTGTTGACTACAGCATGCAGACCTGAGAGCAATTTTATGTGGCATTAAAATAAATAATTGCATTGGGCTGTCAGTTAATGCAAAGTTGAAAAGCTAATGGAATTTAAAACAAACTTTTTTTCTGCTTTAATTTACAGAAAAACCAAAACAACAGAGCTGAGCTTATAGTAATCCAATTACACCCTCATAAAGTCTGGAACTCAGCTGGTTATAAACCTTTGTCTGTTAGCAGACACAGATTGTAGGACTTTAGTTAGACCTGTGACTGGTATTTGTACACATGCAACTTGACAACTTCTAACACTGATATTATAATAGATTTGACTTCTGAACCACTTTCCGAAAATTAAAATAAATCTATCCATCCTCATTATTTTCTCATGTCATTAGAGCTGCTGGAGAACCCCAATCATCAAGAAGATTTGCACATTTGTTTTGAATTAGCAGTATACACGGAAAGGGAATTACACATGCACTGATTACATTAAAATAAGATTACTCAGACAATTCCGAGCTGCCAACAGATAATCACATCTCAGGTAAAAATATTTGAAGCCTGATTAATTTTCTATAATGTTTTAATCAGACATAGTGATGGAAATAACCCTTTAACAGCATCCAGTTTCTCAGAGAAACTTGAACATTATATAAGACCAGTAAAAAAAAAGCCCAGAGAAGGTGCTTCTTACACTTCTAGTCCAAGAGTGGCTTAACATGTCCTGGATGCCTCTCTGTGTTGTGATTCATTTAGCACTGACTCCTGCTGCAGTCTACACCTCATGAATTCTCCCCACCACCACCACCACCCCCAACTGAATGGCCTTGCTGCACAATCCACTCCACGCTGCTGTTATCTCTGTTGCTTATTCACTTTTTTTAACCACATTTCCTCCTTCAACTAAACTTTCCATTAATCTGCTTGGATACAGATCTCAACCATCCAGCTTATTTAGCAATGGCCTTTGGTGGTTTACCCTCCTTGTGGAGGGGGTCAGGAACTGTCTTATGGACAACTGTAAAACAATCTTCACCACAACTGTGTAGACCATAACAAAGGGCTTTTAATCTTTGTCTCATGTTAAGGGTATACTAATGAGCCCCAAATGATAGTGGAAATAATGCTGTAAAATCTCTTAGTGAAATAGTCCCAAAGTAATTATGGTCTGCTGAGATATGATGCTGGAATTCAGATTTTGTTAAAGCTTGTTTTATAACATTTCATTACTGACTACTACAATAACCACTGCAGGTGTATAAGTGAAAGTGGTACTTTAAAGAATAATGCTGATAATCATCATCAATACATCAGACCATCACACTTCCTTCCACACGTGTGCTGTGAAACTTACATGGAAAGCAAGAGTTCCTATGGCTTTCTTGTTGCCATGCCTCCGTGAAAGCCAGATTTATGGGGTGTAATAGTTGTTATTTGGACAGAGTTTTATTTGCAAAATATTTTGGAAACCATGCATCGAATTCTTTCCGCTTCACAATTGCGCTTTATTTTCTGTCACAATTATGTCGGTTGTAATTTGACAAAATGTGAAAGAATTAAAGTGTCATGAATATCTTTACAAGGCAGTATATATGAGTGCTGCAGTTATAACTATCAAAAAAGTACATTCTCTAATATGTTTAACACATAGCAGGGCTATATAATCTGTCAGTGCTAACTGCTCTATTGCTTTTTGAAGTATTACAGGATGATTTTCAATATTTGCTGATAAAAGATAAATGTGTGAAGCCTGCGTGTGTGTCTGCGTGGTCTTACAGATCAAACCCACAGCATGAGTGCTGCTCTTCCTTCTCCTCTGTTTTTAAAAGAAGATTGACAGCTGTCATGTCTCCCTCAGTGCAGAGTGATATTTGTCAGAAGCCATCCCTCCGATAGAAGATCTGAGGGTCTCCTTGGCCCAGAGATGGCTCTCTGCTTCAGTGCTCTGCAAGGCTGCACCTACAAGGGAGAGCTGCCTGTAATCAGCCTGTACAGACAAAATTATGTCTGTGTTAATTTATATTGTGTTAAGTCATAACAAAGAGCAATACACCTTGGGTTTATTGTTATTATTACTGAGTATTGTTCTTTATTATATCATTTGAGAGAGTTTTATTATAGCAAAAGCAGTGCAGCATGAAGACACCTGGATTTACAGTAATAATTATTAACTTCAACTTTATTATTCTCAGGGACGACAATATACATACCTGCAATCTGTTCATGCTTCAAGCGGCTGTCTGATTTTCATCGTTGCATACTTTATAATTTATTTAAAAGTCTATCGTTCACCGCTCTGGTGCTTTGGATGTTTATCATCATTTATCATCTGCATCAATCTGCTCTCGGCTATAAAGAACCATGCTGAGAGAATGAGTCTCCACTGTAAACTGTTGCTTTGTAACCGCCGCCTTAACAACCCCATCAGCTAGCCTGAATCTCACTCTCCTCATCAATGCAGGCGCCATAATGTATGTTACAAGCCGTGATTTATAATGCGCGCTCAAAATTAAACAGCATAAATTACTCTTATTTACTCTGCTGGTGATAAAGATCCCTTCAAATAATGTCACTTGAGCATAATTTTTATAGAACAAATGAAATTTGTTATCAGGGAAAAGCAGGTCAAGTTCATCAATTAAAAGTCTGCCCTTTTTTTCTCTTCCCTCTCTTCCTTTGCTGTAAATGGTGCAGAGCTATTTAGGATGATTGATTTTATTATTTCTTCATTTATTAAAGTACTACGTGTATGGGCAATCAGGACAACAGAAACTGAGTCAGCATGAATGTCTTAAATTGACATTTCAGCAGCTCCTGTGTTTTGATTGGATGCTGAATGAGCCAACAAACTACATTTTTAGTTGAAAATCAGAAAAAGCTAGATTGTTTTTGAAACTGCTTTATTTAAAGAAACCTTTTAAGCAAAGCACAGATGTTAAGTGCTTTTCTGCGTGTTAGGCCTGTGGGAAATTACTTTGTGAATAATATATACAGCCGAGGGAAGTGGAAGGATTTTAACAAATGTCTTGTCACTGGCTCCAGTCATCCTATAATTGAGAGGAATCCATTTTTATGGAACACATTTTAAACTTTCATTCTGTTGTACCTCCATATAGAAAGGTGCAACCTAAAACCTGTTAAGGGTTAAAATCTGTGCTCCCCCTCCCCCATCTTCAAGAAAAGGGATGAGGTCGCCAGGAATGTTTTACAGATAAAATAAAAAGAATCAGGAGGAGAATGAGAAGAAAGAAGAGAAGTTGAATATATGTTTTATGTGATAAGAGAAAGATGAAGCGAGAGAAAAAAGATTCCATTACAGCTGCGACAGTTACAAAACTGCTGCTGTGTAGAGTAGCCTTTGTTGAAAAGATTGATGCAATAAGGACTGACCTTGGCTTGAAGCAGGAGTCGGTGATGTATGTATGAGCATCTCCCTGCTAAATGGACCCAGATTTGTAGCACTAATATACATGGAAGCCCAGTACCAAACTTGCTGTGGCTATAAATCAACAGCCACTTTGGATGTCATTTCTGGTTTATATTCTACTATTGTTCTGTGCTTTTAATTCGTGTCACTGCCATCTGTTCATTTGATGCAGTTTCATACTGTATGATTTGGCTGCAGAGACCCTGTGCAGACAATCCCTGTTAGAGCATCGGAGTGGATTAACTGCACTGATAAATTCCACTCAGGCTGTCTCACAGTCGCACCCAAATGGAATCTAGATGAAATCTTCAGCTGTATAATATGAAACGCCAAGTAAAAACTTTTATGAGTTGTCAAATATTTATTTTTTCTCTACAAAATGTATTCGTAGACATTTTGGAGAAATGTGAAATTTTCTCAGCTCGGACTCATGTTTATGAACAATTTCCACAAAAACAGTACAGTCAGGATGTACACTGATAAAACAAGCTCTTAGAACTAAGATTTTACATACATTTCAATTGAAAAGTCTGTGCAAAAACTCTGTTTAACAGTTACACCTAAATAAATGAGTTAAACTTCAATTTTAAAAATGTATTTACTCAACTAAATTACAGGTAAATACATCTCAAGAAATTTTAATATTGCGTAAATATGCAATATTTTTTGCCAGTCATCTCAGAAAGTGAATCTCATATATTATATAGAATCATTGCACATAGAGTGAAGTATTCCAAGTCTATGTTTCTTGTAATTTTGATAATTATGGCATACAGGTAAAGAAAACCCAGAAATGCAGTGTCTCAGAAAATGAGAATACTGAGAAAAAGTTCATTATTGGACACTCATGGTGTCCAACCCTAACCAGCTAATTAACTCAAAACACTTTCAAAGGTGTCCTGAGCCTTTAAAATGTCTCTCACTCTGGGTCATAGGCTACACAATCATGGGTAAGACTTCTGACTGGACAGATGTTAATAAGACAGTCATCAACACCCTTCACAAGGAGGGTAGCAACAAAAGGTTATTGCTGAAGAAGCTGGTTGTACACAGAGTTCTGTATCCAAGCATATTAACAGAAAATTGAGTGGAAGAAAGAAGTGTGGTAGAAAAAGGTGCAACAGGGAGAATCACAGCCTTGAGAAGATTGTCAAACGAAATCCAAACAAGCATTTGGGGGAGATTCAAAAGGAGTGGACTGAGGCTGGAGTCGGTGCATCAAAAGCCACAACACACAGACAAATAATAGGCATGTGCTACAAATGATACATCACTCATGGCAAGCCACTCCTAAACCAGAGATAGTGTCAGAAGCATCTTACCTGGGCTAAGGAGAAAAGGAACTGGACTGTTGCTCAATAGTCAAAAGTCCTGCATTCAGGTGAAAGTAAATTCTGCATTTCATTTGGAAGTCAAGATCCCAGAGTCTAGAGGAAGAGTAGAGAGGCACAGAATCCACATGGCTTGAAGTCCAGTGTGAAGTTTCCACAGTCGGTGATGGTTTGGGGTGTCATCTGCTGGTGTTGGTCTACAGGGTTTTCTGAAGTCCACAGTCAATGCAGCCATCTACCAGGAAATTCTAGAGCACTTCATGTTTACCTCTGCTGGCAGGCTGTATGGAGATGCTAATTTTACTTCCAGCAACACTTGGCACCTGCCCACACTGCCAAAGTTACCAAAAGCTTATTCAATGACCATGATGTTCCTGATCTTCATTGGAAAGCAAACTTCCCTGAGCTGAACCCCATAGAAATCTATGGTCTGTTGTCAAGAAGAAGACTGAAGGCAGCTATCAAAGTAATCTGGGCTTCCATTACACCTAGTGCCACAGGCTGATCTCCTCTATGCCACGGTGCATAGATGCAGTAATTCATGCAGGAGGAGGCCCAACCAAGTATTGAGTGCATAGAAATTGGCATACTTTTCAGAAGTCTGACATTTGTGCTTAAAACATTCTTTTTTGATTGGTCTATTGTACGGCAAGGTCTTTAAATAATAATAACAAATTTAGAAGTGATTAAAATTTAAGCACCTAATCCCAACTGCCCAAGGATAATGACAGATAGTTGTCCAGAGGTCAGATCATACTGGGTTTGGTATTTACCCATGTAAACACAAAAAGATACAGCCCAGGCAGATTTTTGTAGAAAAAAAAAAACAAACAATGGTACCATCTTCAGATATACAAGGATAATCGTTGAGCAGCAGCAAATAGAGAAAGCTGATGTAGACGATTTCCACAGCCATTAGAAAAATGCAAAGCACAATCTCAACCATCCAACCTCTTTAGGTACACCAGGTGCATTCATAAAGAGCTGGTTACCATGATCCAACAAAGGTACAAAGGTTACCGACAGCAAGTGTTTCCTCGCCTAAAGTCTTTGTTGTTTCAAAATATCCTCAACTTAGGTTTTTTGCATTTATCCTGAACTTACTTATTACATTTAACTGGTACAATTAAATGCAGTAGACATTGAGGACAGTTAATCACGCAAAACTACCCTGGTTCTTGAAAAAGATGCCTACAGCTGAAATGAGCCTAAAGTGTGCTCCGTTTGTATCAACAGCAATAAATATCATGGATGTATATTAGATGAACCCTCCCATTTGAATTTCTAGACATTACACTCAATAATGAAAACTATCTGATCGTATATATGTAAGAAGGAAACCCAAATGTAGGTTAGTGTGAAAGGATTTCAAGAGAAAAAAACAGGAAAAGATTCTGAAGACTGCAGCTCAACACTCCTTGATATCATGGCGTACTTTAGAGAAACTTTAGAATTTTTTCTCACTTGTATGAACCTTTGTTTCCATATCATTATCATTACTTTGTCCTCCCATTTGAACTTAGAAAGATTTAAGTGATGGGGGTCAGAATAGCCCAGTTTGTCTGCTCTCTTATGGTGTTACAAGACATTGTGTCTTAAACTCTATACATCACCCCAAACCTAAAAATCATTCTCCGCTGCCTTTAATAATCTCCCAACCGATAAGTCCCCTTTCATCATGCAGCCGCCTCAATTTTAGCGAGGCCCCGAAGTTATTTAATCAGCACTGCCATTCACAGTGTATTACCAATTCTGTCTGAGATCTTTATCAGTGCAGTGATGTATGTATGAAGCAGATGTTCGAGGAGGCAGAGGAAACAGAGGCCATGAATGAATGAATTATTGGCCTCATGAAAAGGAACTATAGATATAGAATATTGAGCCCTGTAATATGTTTGCTTTCTTTCTCTTATCTTGCCAGACAAAAACATACCTTATCTCAGCCTGCCGGGGTCTGCTTAAACATGTAGCCTCTTCAGATCGTCATCCTGTTTGGTTTCATTTTGTTGCATCCAGATGGGTTGTTGTTTGTTGGGGCTCTTGTTGTTTTACTTTGCTGTTGTGTCGCTTCTCTCCTCATCAAGTAATCTGTGGATTCACTTTATGTCTCAGTAAGGGTCAGAGGAAAGGTGCAGAGCCTGTTTTTGATTACTGAATGTACTTGAGTTTAGACAGGAAGAACATGATCACCGATACGAACATCATACTGCCGACTCTACCACACCACTCCCTGTGTACACATACATGCCGTGTCCTCCCTTCTCCCCTATGTAAGGACCTTGACAATAACAAAAAGCAAAGATGCCAACTGTTTTTCCCCAAGTTTACTGTTTTGCACATTTGCAGCAAGCATGCAGAGAGAAGAAGGGGCATGCACTCACACACCACACACACAAGCACACACCCATACACACACATGCATTCACAAAGCTGCAAGCCAGAAATACACTTGGTTGCAAGATAATGAGGGTGGACAGGGCGGAATTATCACTTCACATCACAATAACATTATCCTTCTCACAACTCCCGCAGCATCTTCCATGACGGTGTGACATTTCCATTTTACTTGAGTTTAATCTTGGTCCTCTAAATAAAACCATAGCCTATAGGCTCTTCCCAAACTGACCCAGTCCTATTTTAATCACATGGAATTAAATAACTGCAGTTTAACACTGCACTTGTTCTGACAGCAGTCATGACAAGTGCTTTGCGCAGCGAACCTCCCCTCTGGTCAAATACAGAATAAAAAAAAAGTAAATGAGGGCCTAAAATGACAAGAGTGATACTTCTGGGAACTGTGGTGGAAAAATAACTGTTTGTTAATCATTTGTGGGCATTCATTAGTGTTTTAGTTCAGAATTTTACAAATATGTAGCATAACGCATCTGTAATTTTTTTGTAAATCATGCACTTGGCCCCATAATACATGCTAAGCCTAATTAACATATGAGCTTAATGTGTTAATATCAAAGATTTTCTTCAAATAAACACTGAAATGAGATTTTACAGTGTAGTTGTATAGTTTGAACACTACCAGGTGACTTCTCTCTTTTCTTGGCAGCTATGGATGTAACAGTATGAATATTTATGATTTCTGTGTGCAAAACCAAAAAAGTTACATAAGTAACATTATCACATGCTGAAGTTCTTGCAAAGTTGAGCCAGCACCACTAATTGTCTTTTTTGATTCTTTTTAGTAAAGTATTTTTTTATGACTTATGAAATAGGCAAATAATGGTTTTATGCCAGGTATTATTTATTTATTTGTTGATACTGATAGGTCATGTGACACTTAGATTGCACACAAGTAGACTTAATTTCACTAATTATGTGACATTTGAAGGTTTTCAACTTAGACTATTTTGTGCACATCCATCAGATAAAATAATGTTGAAAAACAAATTGATTACAGGTTGGAATTTAACAAAACAGGTAAAAAGCCAAGGGGGTGAATAATTTTGCAAGGCCCAGTATATTGAGTTGCAGTCGCCACTTCAATCTCCACTTTTGCGATATGGCAGTCACAAATGACTGCTTGGATGCAACATCTGCATGACTGCGATATTTCGAGTGCCATGTATTCAGACTCTGTTATGCTATATTTGTCCATTTTTGGGTGAACCTTTTCTGCCTGTTATGTCCACAGCTGATATTGGTTTTAGTGACCATGTTTCCAACGCTCAAGTAAATTGGTAGGGACATTCTGATGAATAGAAGAATACAAGCTTGAGGAAAATGTTGGTTAGTTAAAATCAATATCGTCTTTAAAATGTTTAACAGTCAGTCATTTTCTACCGCTTATTCCATAGTGGGTCACAGGGGAGCTGGTGCCTATCTCCAGCATTCTATGGGCAAGAGGCAGGGTACACCCTGGACAGGTTGCCAGTCCATCGCAGGGCAACACACAAACAACCATGCACACACTCATTCATACACCTAAGGGCAATTTAGATTGACTGTGGGAGGAAGCGGAGTACCCGGTGAGAACCCACGCATGAACAGGGAGAACATGCAAACTCCATGCAGAAAGACCCCTGGCCAGGAATTGAACCCAGGACCTTCTTGCTGCAAGGCAACAGTGCTACCAACTGCACCACCGTGCAGCCATGTTTAACAGTAATTTTGCAATTTTATGTTTTTCTGATCTCGTGCAGGTCTACACAGAATGCATTCTGAAATATGTAACATTTGTCTTGTGGATAAGACCTTGCTGTACCTGTATGAATACAAGTAAAAATAAATAAATAAATCATAATCAAATTAGCATATATTTTAAACAGTAATAGTACTCGTACTCGTCGTACTCGTCGTCTTCCGCTTATTCGGGACTGGGTTGCAGGGGCAGCAGACTCAGCAGAGACGCCCAGACCTCCCTCTCTCAAGACACCTCCTCCAGTTCCTCCAGGGGGAGCCCAAGGCGTTCCCAGGCCAGCCGAGAGACATAGTCCCTCCAGCGTGTCCTGGGCCGTCCCCTGGGCCTCCTCCCGGTGGGACGTGCCTGGAACACCTCCCGAGGAAGGCGTCCAGGAGGCATCCGGTATAGATGCCCGAGCCACCTCTACTGGCTCCTCTCGATGTGGAGGAGCAGCGGCTCTACTCCGAGCCCCTCCCGGATGGCCGAGCTCCTCACCCTATCTCTAAGGGAGTGCCCGGCCACCCTACGGAGGAAGCTCATTTCAGCCGCTTGTATCCGGGATCTCGTTCTTTCGGTCATGACCCAAAGTTCATGGCCATAGGTGAGGGTAGGAACGTAGACCGACCGGTAAATTGAGAGCTTTGCTTTTCGGCTCAGCTCTCTCTTCACCACAACGGACCGGCACAGCGCCCCCATTACTGTGGCAGCAGCACCGATCCGTCTGTCGATCTCCCGCTCCATTCTTCCCTCACTCGTGAACAAGACCCCGAGATACTTAAACTCCTCCACTTGAGGCAGGAACTCCCCTCCAACCTGAAGAGGACAAGCCACCCTTTTCCGGTCGAGTACCATGGCCTCGGACTTGGAGGAGCTGATCCTCATCCCAGCCGCTTCACACTCGGCTGCGAACCGCCACAGCGCATGCTGTAGGTCTTGGCTAGAGGGGGCCAGCAGGACCACGTCATTCGCAAAAAGAAGAGACGAAATCCACTGGTCCCCAAACCAGACCCCCTCCGGCCCTTGGCTGCGTCTAGAAATCCTGTCCATAAAAGTTATGAACAGGACCGGTGACCAAGGGCAGCCCTGCCGGAGTCTAACATGCACCGGGAACAGGTCCGACTTAGTGCCGGCAATGCGGACCAAACTCCTGCTCCGCTCGTACAGGGACCGGATGGCCCCTAATAAAGGGCCCCCGATTCCATACTCCTGGAGCACCCCCAACAGGGCATCACGAGGGACACAGTCGAATGCCTTCTCCAGGTCCACAAAACACATGTGAACCGGTTGGGCAAACTCCCATGAACCCTCGAGCACCCTGTAGAGGGTATAGAGCTGGTCCAGTGTTCCACGGCCGGGACGAAAACCACACTGCTCCTCCTGAAGCCGGGGTTCGACTATCAGCCGGACTCTCCTCTCCAATACCCTGGCGTAGGCCTTACCAGGGAGGCTGAGGAGTGTGATCCCCCTGTAGTTGGAACACACCCTCCGGTCACCCTTCTTATGAAGGGGGACCACCACCCCAGTCTGCCAGTCCAGAGGCACTGTCCCCGACCGCCACGCAATGTTGAAGAGGCGTGTCAACCATGACAGCCCTACAACATCCAGAGACTTGAGGTACTCAGGGCGGATCTCATCCACCCCCGAAGCCTTGCCACCACGGAGCTTTTTAACCACCTCGGTGACTTCAGCCTGGGTGATGAAAGAGTCCAACCCCGAGTCCCCAGCCTCTGTTTCCACCACAGAATGCGTGATGGCAGGATTGAGGAGATCCTCGAAGTACTCCTTCCACCGCCCGATAATGTCCTCAGTCGAGGTCAGCAGTCTCCCGCCCCCACTATAAACAGTGTTGGCGAAGCACTGCTTCCCCCTCCTGAGGCGCCGGACGGTTTGCCAGAATCGCTTCGAGGCCAACCGGTAGTCCTTCTCCATGGCCTCACCAAACTCCTCCCAGGCCCGAGTTTTTGCCTCTGCCACAGCCCGGGTCGCAGCACGCTTGGCCTCACGGTACCCGTCAGCCGCCTCAGGAGTCCCACAAGCCAACCACAGCCGATAGGACTCCATCTTCAGCTTGACAGCATCCCTTACTGCCGGTGTCCACCACCGGGTTCTGGGATTGCCGCAGTAATAGTATTTCCAATGAAATACACACAGGACCACCATCAGACAGATTTGCACAAATGATGTTGTTACAGTTTAAAGTACTGAAAAGGAGTCCAGCAACTGCTATATATTAAACTGCAAATGCATTTGTCAAAATTCTGTCTTGATTATCGCTCATATCGCACCCAAAATTAAGATTAATGACGGGTTTTTACATCTGGCAGTTAACAATGACAAATTTGACAACTACCGTGATAATTTAAAGCTAGAAGGTAGAAAAAGGTTTTAGGGCTTTTATTGTGAACGTTTGCAGGAAACTGTGTCTTAGCTCATTTGCTGGATTAACCCAAGGAAGATGCAGATCGTAATGTGTCAGCCATACCGTTTTGTATAATTTCTTTCTGACTGTTATGTCGAGCATAGGCAGAGCCACCACTTCGGTTATTATAGTATAATAATAGTATATATAATATGGTAAATATCTTAGACAAATCAGATCATTCTAAAAAGGCTGCATATACTCTTCTAAAGCTAGCTAACTTAGCAATAGCTGCTCTGCTGTTGTTTTATTCAACACGGAGTGAGGACAAAAACATCTTCAAAAAGTCTTCCCTGCTTAGATAAATCAGCCAAATTCAACACTTGATGCTGTGGTTGGTTGAAATATTCCTGCTTTGGTTTCACTGCAGCCTGCTTGTGTCTGCTATGAAATGTGTGAGGCCCTTTGTTTGGTGGACAATCAAAAACCACAGCACCATATATGATGATATTGCTCATTTTTATTTCGAAACTTGTATTACTTGTCTGGAATTTTCCATGATAGGCATTAAAATTGCTAATTGTTTCATCCGTAGGTATAGTATGGCCAGTTTATTTTGACAGATCCCACAGAAAAAAAAAAACTGATATGTTGAAAATATAATAAGAATTTTTTGTTTTGACTTGAATGTGTTGCTCCAGAGAGTTTTTATCATCTTCCACTCTGATGTCAAATGTGAATGTCAAACTACCCTGTTATCTCTATGATTTCTTGAGAACGACTGGCATAAATATACACATGTGCGATATTTTTATTGGCAGCTCAGATGCTACTGCAAGAACTTCTGCATCCCTTGTCAATTCAAATGCTGTGCATCTCTCCCTGTGAGACGGCTCTCTTTCTCCATCTCATTCCTTTGTTGCACTGGGGCTGAACACTATGTTAACCTAGTAATTGGCACTGGGCCTTCCCCATTATACGGCTTTCTATTGAGCCGTTCTACATGACTAGTTAAAGAAGATGGCATGAAGATTAATGAAGTCCAGCTAATACAGGGAGGTGGGGGGGTTACCTCTCCAACACTTCCACCGAGGAGATAGGAGAGACCAACAACAGTCTGCCCTCAGCTCAGCCGTTTCACTGCACCTTTTTTTTGTATTGCCTGTTTTAACTTGTGATCCCTGGACCTTCCGCTTGTAAAGCAAAGCCACCGCTGCGTCCTGGTGTGATTGATGTTGCTAAAGCAGTCACTTTTTTCCTTTGAATTGAAAGACACAGCTCTCTGAAATAGATTTTCCAGCACAATTCACACTGGCTGCCAGCAGATAGACTAGCAGGGCTGCCATTTATGCAGTTTCATTTAAAACCACAAAGTTTCAGCTTAATATGGTTTTAAGAAGGATTATTCTGATACTGCTAACAAAATGTTAGAGAGAACTGTTTGACTTAGTAAAAAAAAAAAAACAAGCATAGTTTGCAATCAAGCTGTTTTGGCAATTTTACCTGAAATTCCAACTCTATAACAATTAACAGACTTATTGAAAAAAGACAACTAGATGTCCAAGTTTGAATTGACTGTGGATTTCCTCTTATCTACACACGAAAAAAAATAAATTATGCATACAGGCCCTAATATATAGAAACATTCTCACTAGTATTTGGTTCCTCAGCAAGTTGCACCATGACCACACACTTAGCTTTGCTTTCAGCAAACTTCTAGCATTATTCTGGATGAATATTTAATCACTCTTCTTGGCAGAATTGGTAGAGTTCATTTAAATATTTTAGTTTCCTGCCACTCACACAGCTTTTAAGCTCAGTCCGCAAATGTTCAACAAGATTGTGGTCATGATAATTTTTACTCACTGCAAGACTAGTTTTCATGTGTGTTTCTTATTGGTTTCCTGTTGAAACATCTAAGTTTCAATTGTATTACACAAACCCACAGAGGGATGAAAATGTATCAGGAACAACCCAGTAACCGTCATTTAAAAACCTACCACAAAATGGAAGAAGCTGGAACTGCTATGTCACTCTTCGAAATGGAGTTGGTTAAACATTCCCATGAACTAACCATGTAAAGACCCAGAAAAAAGAAGCTTCTGCAAAACCGATAGCTGGTAAGGGATCCTTAATGCTTTGTTGGTATAATTAAGCCTTTAGGATTTTTTTTTTTTTTTTGCACATTGTGTTTCTTTCAACAGGGTGCATATAAGGGATTTTAATCCTGGTTAGGGAGGAGACTCTGTCTAAAAACAGTTTTTGTGGTTCAACTAAAACCAATCTTATGTTTTGTGCATCCACCATGACCTCTAAATTAGACTGAAATTTTAATGTTTCCACATGAGCATGTCATATGGAGTTACTTGGTCCAAGAAGAGAAACAGTGAGCTCCTTGTCTACAATGGTAATAAGCATGTTTTAATGAATCAAGATGATTCTTTCATACCGAAGAACACTGTACCAACTGTATAGCATGGCGTTGGCAGCATCAAGGGTCTTTTTGCTGCCAGTGGTACCAGTAAATAGAACAATATAGACAGAGGACCACCCTTCTAATTATTTAACTTCACCTTAAACCAACAGCACACCACAACTGGGTCTTCCAACAGAACAGTGATCCAAAGCACACATCAATACACGTGCTGAAGGCGGGGATAAAGCCATCTATTTCTCTGCAGTTTTCTACGTTTGTCAAAATATTAGTGGAGTTGTTTATGTATTTTATTGCCCCTATGTATAATTTTGTGAATTAGAGAACATTCAGAATTAATTTAAACGTGTGCACCAATTCTTGTTTTTGACAATCGTAAAAATTCAGAGTGATTATTAGATGCCCAAAATTATTATGACATTCATGCTCTTGACGAGTGTAATCAAACCATAGACTGGAACTATATGAGTCTCCACCACCTCCTGTAGAGACAGCTGGGTGGTTGGTTTCAACATCCAAAACATTGCCGGAGATTTTCTGCCTCAAGTTTGGACCTGTGAGGTGGGCAGACGTGTAGCTTTAGACTGTGATAGTTGAAATTGCAATGATAGCGAATCAAACACCAGTCTCAAAATGTGTAAGTGTGAAGTGGGAGATGCTTAAATGTTTGTCAAAGAACCAGTACAAGCATATCAACATTTAAATTAACTTTTCAATAGATTTGCAAAAAATAAATAATGTGATGTTTCATTTTTTTGACACCTACTGAAATCTTAGCACTGCTTCAATGCGACACATGAAATGGTGACTCTGGTTTGTTCTTTGGATGCTCTTTTAATCAGATAAATTAACCAAGGCTATCAAAAGATTGCAATAACACTCAGCATCGCCATAAAGCTAAGAGCTGCGACTGTGGCAGGAGCTTTATGACAGACGTCACTACAGCCTGCTGATTTATTTGCGTGGCCCTGTCTTATCGATCTTTCATATTGATGCCTAACTCTGCCTCTCAGGAGAGACCTCTCAGGCCAGGATCTTGCCAGGAACCATCAAAATTAACTCCAAAGCACCAGGATATTGAGTGTGGGTGTGTGTAGTTCCTTTTATGACCCCTAACATGTGACAGTGAGTTGCCGTTTTTCCCTTCTATTTGCATGCATGTATTCCTCTGGTGTTTGTGTAACATTAGAACATCAGGAAAGAATGCTGCTAATGAAATTAAATAGAAAGCATGTGTGGGTAGCAAAGTGACCCGTGTCCCGTTTGTGCATGTAATCAATATTATAGCTTGGCCTCTCTCAGTTGTTACTTTAATCAAGAACAAGCTCTACCTCTCCTAATCGCTTGGTCCCAAGATGAATGTTCTACAAATGCTGCACAACATATGCTTTGATATATATGCACCTGATTGATGTGTAATGTGTGAGAACCCTCTTTTTTTCCAAATCGGTTCCAAGAAAAAATGTATAACCTGGATGGAGAATTTTATTAATTGTTTCTATCTACAGCCTGCTTTTAGGAAATTCACTTTTTTTCTTAGAGACACCTTTTTTTTGCTGTTTTAATCATAAATGAAAAGTACGACACAAAAGGGCACCCAATCATATAGCGCGTCTTGCCTCATCCTTTTAACAAATATGTTTCACAGCCCTATTAAAAGGGGTCTTCATCTGTCCTGTCAAAAGGCAGTCTAGCAAGGTTTTTTAGTTTAATTACACTATCCAATTAAAAAGAAGAAAAAAAAAACACTGAGCTGCATTCTGATCCGCCTCTCCTTGGGTTTGAGTGGATATGACATTTACAAGGCTCGCCTTTCAAGCAGACAATGGCGTGATTGATGAGGTGCAGACGCTATGAAGGAGGCGATCGCCATGTGGAAGCAGTGCTTAGCGCGATTTGATTTATTTATCATCTGTTTCTAAAGCCAGGCTGCAGGAAAACTGCCAGGTGAGCCTATAGGTGGACTGTAGCCATGATCTGTGCTCTGAGTGCAATTTAACACCAGAAATAATCCTGTTAGAGCCCAAGCTGCAGCATCTTAAAAACCACCAGACCCCTGAATTGTTTTCCTCGTTGTTTGCTGGGTTTGAGTCCACTAAACATTGCTGCTATTGACACTGACACGCTGCGGTCAGCCAGCAGGGGCCTCTTGTTAGCTGACTCTTGCTGTTTTGTGTGTTTAGATAATGATTAATTCATTCAGTTGAGGAATCGCTGGGATAAGTTCACAGACAGATGCTGATGAGTAAAAACTATCGGCTCAGGGCAAAAGTGTTTACATAGCCCTTCGTGTCAAAAGCCTTTGATGTAAGGCTAAAAAAGAAATCCGGCTTTATGTTTGTTGTGAATGGATTGCTTTGGAATTTTATAATTACACCCAAGAGGACACCAAGACTATAAAAAACAGATCTCATTAAGTTGAAAGGAATTTTTATGGAACCAAATCATTCTGAAAGCTTTTGTCTCAAACCCCATTATCACACTTTTTTTAGCACAAAGTCGGGGTGCTTTATCAAGTTTCAAAACTCACTTTTCTATAGGAAACAGTAACGTCTTCATAGGAGCCTCTTGAAAAGGCGTAGCTGCATTGAAACTCAGTGATGCGTGCTCACTCTCTGTGGCAGCGAGCACCAACCTCATCAGAATCCACTGATGAACTTAGCCTCTGACATCTCTCTTGTCTCCTCACTTGTTCGGCGATGAGAGTGAGAATAATTCAAAGCAGTATTTCATGTTACGCACGTATACCGCCGCACGGGTTAACAAACACTCAAACCACTGATCCTGGCTCCTGACGTATCCATAGTGATGGCTCTCCATTTTGAAAAGTAATTACAAAAAGTCACACTTCTTGTAGAGTAGAACTGTATTGTTGGTGACCCGGAAAATAAGTTTTGTTTGTAATCCAAGCTTTTATGAAATCTGTAAAAAAGACTAAATGAGACTTTATTAGTGTACTGCCCAAACCGATTGAAGAATCATCTTTTACAGAAACATACTAAAACCTGAGCCCATCTTTTTCATCTCAGTCCAATCAAGCCAAAATGGGTGACACTGTTAACTCAGCATGATGTTGGTCAGCCCTTTGGGAGGCAGCAAGGGTGAGACACCTTTGTTGTTTATGCTCTGCCTGCACCCCCGCCCCTCCCAATGCCCACCCCCCGCCCCAATGCAGAAACTGGAAGGAGGGGAGTCAGGAGACAGATGCTTAACGACTCCCTCAAGGCCAAGGCTCTGGCCCTTATCTCATCCCCAGTTTGTGCAAGTTGCCATGGTAACTGACCTGAACGCCTGAAAGGATGAGTAACATTATGGTGTATATTTGCCCACAAGCCACTGGAAACATTTATTGAACATGTATGCAGCACCAACAAAAGCTTGATGTAATGTCGGGTTAATGTTTTTATGGTGTTTACTGTGTTGGAATTTAGTTAGATCAAGTCTAAATGGACTGTTTTTTAACGGCACCTAAGTTAAATTTATTTTAGTCTTGTGAAAAAGTATTTGCCCCTTACAGATGTTTTTGTTTTTGCTCTTTTGCAGATCTGTACAATATATGGAATCACAATTTTCAATGCAATATTGCAATTGCAAAGGACTGCTTAAATGCAGTATTTGGAAGGATTTTATATTTCAAGTGCAATGCATTCAAGTTGTGCATGCCAAAAATAAATTTGGTGTGTTGGATGTGCTTTCCTTCCTTATAATCCCCACATTTTATCTATACTTTTAGTGGTGGATATGCTATGGTTTTAAAGAGTGGCAAGGACTTTTTGATGAAGGAACGGAAAGAAAATAATCAGGAAAATGTGAGCTAATCATAATCAATATCGTAATCACAGGATTCAGCATCAAGTATCGCAATTCTGGATTTTCCTGATCCTGTGCAGCCCTACTTTTTGACCCTATTTAAATGTTTCAGATCATTAAACAAATATTCATATCAGACGAAGTACATACAAAATGCAGTTTTTAAAGGATAATGTAATTTATTAGGGGAAAGAAACTGTCTAAACCAATTTGCCCCTATGTGAAAAAAACAATTGCCCTCTGTTCTTCCCACATTTGGCAGCAACAATATCAAAAGTTTAAGATAACTGGAAAAAGTCTTTTACATTGCTCTGTAGCAATTATGTTCTTAGCAGAATGGTTTAATTCACTGGGAGGTGTTTGGGCATGAACATCTTGTTTAAGGTCATGTCACAGTCTCTCAATTAGGTTTACTTTTCACCTTTGACCAGGCTCTTCTAAAACATTTGTTTCAGCTTTGTATCAATGTCCTGCTGCAAAACCCAGGGCCCTACAGTGCCTGACATGGTATTCTTGATTCATTTGTGACCTCCAGAATGAGTTGTCTTGGAGTAATTCTGGTAGATGGGCCACTCATGGGAAGGTTCACCACATTCAATGCTTTCCGCTTGTGGATAACAGTTGACTTTGGCTTGATAAAACCCCAAAGCCTTAGATATGGCTAAGTAATGACTTTGTAAGCCTTTTCTAGACTAATAGATATAAATGAAATAGTATCTCTTCTGTTCTTGAATTTATTTCATTTGGTGCATGATTTGTTGCATTTTGAGGACTTTTAGCCTAGTTCATGTTGTCAGACAGGTTCTGGTTAAGGAAGATAGGTATGAATACCTGTATCTCCTTAATAAATGAAATTGCATTAAGAAATGAGATTGGGATAAACATAATTTGTCAACCAGATATGCCAGACTGCCACAGACATTTTTTGGATACGTAATGTATACCCCATGTGTGCCATACAGATATCCAGGCACCAATCCAATAATAACATTACTCGCATTCTACGATATGCAAACTCTTCACTCACCTTGAATATTTGATGCTTGAAACAGAAAGGGAAACTGATTCCATGACCAATCTTCTCAGTCATTTATGTAATAAATATCTGACCACTTGGGGGCACTGATAGAGCAATGAAATTTCATTCTCAGAGTAAAAGTAATGTACCCCATCCTGAAGGAGCAGAACACTGTGAGTCCCTCAGCTTTGATTGCAATACACAAACACTGTTCAAAGCGGAAGCGCATCAAAAGAAACACACATACTTTAACGACATGAAAGGTCTTGATGTTCTGCAAAATCTGCTAAATTTCCTCACATTTAGACTTATGTTACATACGCTTTTTCAATATGCCAACATACATAGCAAGATAAGAAACAGTGTGACAACAGTTTAAGAATCAGCCAATGAAGCACCGTAACAGTGCATTCTCACCAATACATTAAACAACCAGAAATATACAGTGCATGTAAAATGTGAATGGCAAATACTGCAACATTTAATACTGAAAATAAACAATTTCACATAAATGTTTTTGTTTTAGAACGTGAGACAAAAATCACATTACCATTATGTTATTAGAAAATGACATAATTGTTAATACTGGCTATAAAAAACATAAAAACACTTCAACACTGGATGAGAATTGGGCTCCTTTTTTATTTGTGAACAGCAAGTTTGGAAACTTTTTCTGCTGGTTCTTTGTCATTAGAGGTGTCCATTGTGTGCTGTAGTCACACACTGATCCTTAAGGAGCAAGATAAACTAACAAGGACTGTTTGCACAGGTACTAGTTGCACCAGCATGTGCACCACAGTGATCAGACAGGTGTTTTGACATCTCCCTCTCTCCTCTCACAGAAACATCTGGCACGGCTGCCAGGCTTAATTGTAACAATGTTTTGCAGGCTGTCAGTAACTGGGACACTAACAAGCAAAACAAAATTAGAATAATGATGCAAGCAAAGCCTTTTACTGTTGGCCTGTGCAGATTGTTTCTGGGAGCTATAAAATGTAATTCACTTGTAATTATATATTGCTTGTTGGACTTCTGAAAGCATCTTGTATTATCTATATGAAAGGTGATTACTGCAGGTACTTCTGAACAGCAGGTGTGCTGAGGTTTCATGTCTGCCTTTAGTAAAACAGCAGCATCACTGGTAGTCTGTTATAACATCTAACATCATAAGTTCTTACAGAGATGCCATGAGAGATTATATCTATTATAAAACTTCAGTACTAACACATTGTGTGGTGGTTGGAGGCCCATTAGGTTCCTCTTGAATTCTGTGTGCAAATTAGTTTATAATTGAGGGTCAACAGGCAATACCTTTGCAGTCTCCTTAGTTTCTGCTTGGAGATGGATGTTCTTGAATTTATATAGATAATTTTGATTTTAAGAAATTAAGCAAGGCAGATGCACAACATGTAAAGGACACTGCAGGAAAATGATCATTGTTGCAATCTCAAGAACAAATGGTCCTTAACCTTTATACAGTCCTTTGCTAAAGTAATCTTTTCCACATTTTGTCATGCCGAAGCCCTAAACTTTACTGTATTTTATTGAGTTTTTCTGTGATATACCAACTCAAAGTTGTGCATAATTATAAAGAGCAAAGAAAGAAGTTTTCAAACGTTCCAGAAACACGCATAAATTGTGGCATTCAGCTTTCCAGAAGTTCGATCAGATTAGGGTGTAAATCACCAGCTTTACCACGATAAGATATAATATCGATTTGTTTTGATGACAATACGATGTTTGTCAATATAACAAAGCCAGTCACGATATGATTATGGACTTGCGAACAGTTTATTGTGGTATCCCGTCTAACAATCAAAAAAACAACTCAAATATGATTTGACTATTTTATTTTTAAGCTCTCACAGGCATCAGGCAATTAAATCAAAATCAGCATTCTTCTTAATTAATAAACAATGATTAAAAAAATAAATCACCAGTTCACCATTGTCTCACATTGCTGATGGAGCATTTTTCATCAGTTAACTTAAAGAGCCCTTAATGACCTTCCAAATAAAGTGACAAAAATAAGGAATATTAAGCTTTTAAAAATTAACATCCTATGAAACAAAACTAAAAGATCTTTTAAAGTAGAATTTAGAATTTAGTAGAAGTCAACATACTCTCTTTTTCAGTGTCTCAAGCAAAACATTTACAAAAGTTAACCACGGTCACAGTTTAACCTATCTTCAAAGTATAAATGCAGTTCATTCATCCTGCATCATAGCAACTATATACCGTATCCACTACGTCTTGGAATAAACATTTTTCCTCACCAAAATAAAATAAGACATTTCAGCAGGAGAACAAGCTAAAGAAGGCAGAACATAACAAATGTAAACAATAACCACATATTCTCAGTGCATATTGTATTTTCTTTAAGAGATAAAAAAAAAAAAAACTGATCAGCATGTTTAGGAGACACACAATGTCACCTGCAGTAGTAAATTCACGCTCCGAGGGTACACTGGTACCAGGAATGCAGAAATATGTTTTGGCAAGGCTAGCCTCTTTTCCACCACTCTTAACACACTACCTCCCAGGATAAGATGCAGATACTTAGCAACCTGAGCATGGGCTAGCTGTCCGGAGGTCTTGGCAGTCTTACTGGGGTCCATAGTGAAGAAGGTGTCACCTAAGAGATTCTTAAATGCCCTTGACCTCTTGGAAGCAGGGAAATAATCCTAAATGAGACACAATGTCACGGTGTGGTTTTGGATCGGACCAAATTGCAGACAAGAGCTCGGCTGGATCATCTATATGATTCATCGGTTTATTAACAAAATTCAAAAACATAGCAAAAACCACTGCAGGACTGAACCAGAGTCCAATTACAAAAACTCACAAAATCACTGCAGGTAACAAGGCAAGACGTAGCATAGGTTTACCAAGGCGAGGCAAGGTGTAGCATGAACATGGGCGAGAACGAAGTATGACAAACACACGGAACCAGCAACGAACAAAGACACAAAACCAACTCATATACTGTGAGATAACAAAGGCAGGTAATCAACGGAACGGGGAACAGGTGTGACAAGGAGGCAGGGAAGCAGAAGGAACAGGTGAAACAAATACAAAGGCTGAGGAAGAGTGAAGGACTAATAAACAATAAACAGAAAACACAAACTAAGCAAGATAATAAATCAGAGGAGGATAACTAGAATAACTATGAACTAAAGTACACAAAGAAACTAGAGGGAAACCATAAAAACAAAAACAATAACCTAAAAATAAACAAAGAGCCCACAAGAAGAATCTAAATTACAAAATAAACAAACCAAATGTAAACAATAACTGGGATAGGAATAAGCTGGGATAAGAACAAATACCTAACCATAAATAAGCTGGGATAAGAATAAATACCTAACCATAAATAAAACACAAAGATACTAACTAAGAATACAAGGATGAATAATCATAATAATAATACCACAAAAAGTAATAAGAAAGCAACCACAAAAGAAACTAAGAGCTAGAGGAAGACAAAACACACACACGGAGATGGTAGAGGGAGAAAAAGGAACTAATAAACATGAAGCCAAAACAAAACTAGAAACAACTAAACAAAAGTAAAAACACAAAACAACAAACTAAGTCCAAAGTGTCATGTCCTAACACACAATAGAATATTTGACATATTTCAGAGGACAACTTATTCACTTGTCTGCAACATTAAATCAAACACTTTCTACAAAAAGGAAACACACCCCTTGTTCAGTGGCTTGAACCTGGGACTCAGTCAGGTTGACCACAGGTTTGATCAACAGTTGAGTGAGGCGGTGCATTCTGAATCTATGTCACTGTGCCATTCTCTAACCCACACACATACAAATGTTTATCATGTCAACAATAAAAGCAAAGGCTACATTATTCATGAATAATACTTTTTCTACCACAAATAAACAAAGATACTATCATACTCTTTGGTCCCACAGCTCAGCAGCCTCACATTAAAGATACTGTAAAGTTGCATCTCTCTCATCCTCCCTTAGAAATGGCAGGCTCTTGAACCTTGTGTCTAAGGCAGATGCTCTCTGCAGGACCTGCTCAATGTCCACATATCATTGCTAAGGCTCCTGGGCCATCTTTTGCTTCATCTCTCTTACTAAAGCAGAGTCTTCCTCTGAGATACAATAATGCTCCAACAACTTAGCGTTGAGTGGTGCAATTCCTTACACATGATGGTGGTGGCACTTTTCACTGGTCCGAGAAGGTTAACTAACTCTTAAGCTGTAGTGATGTCTCCTTCGTTGAGTGTTTGCACATCATTTGTGCATTTCCTCCGTTTTTTGTCCAAGAGTGAAGCACACACTGCAACCTGTTGTTCCAGAAATCGCTGTAACATTTTAAACGAACTGTTCCAGCTGGTTTTCACGTCTTTTTTTAGCTTGTGTTCTGGAAGTTTGAGTAACTTCTGCTTCTCTTTCAAGACAGAGGTTGCCATCGCACTGTGAAAAAATGACACAACTCTTCACACTCTACCCAGAAGACATGCAGCCCCAGCAATTTTAAGGTCTTTCTGTGGGGCCAAGTCTATAGTATGTCCAAAACATTTGATATGTGGTGATAGACTCACCTCTTCTCCAGCGACGGACATGTTGCTGGTGTTATCTGATTCAAATCCAGGTTTTTTGTCTGCTATGTTCTACACCTCGCCTCCTTTAAAACTGCGCCAATATTTACTCCTGTGTGTGCATCGTTCAAAATCCTTGTCTGAAGAACGGAATTCTTCATTTTCCATTCATTGTCAATATAATCACAGGTCACAGTTATGTAGGTTTCAGTTGCACATGACGTCCATTCATCTGTGGTGATGGCGACTCTGTCTGCATTCAATAACTCCCATTTAATTTGATTTTGAACTTCATTGTACATTTAAAAATCATGTTTCACTGAATTGCTGGCTTAACAGCCATCATTTTCGACGTGTAAGGTCTCATGTCTTTACAAATGAAATATGAAATGGCACGTGTGATACTCGTTGCTCTTTTCGAGCTGTTGTTCAGCTTTTGTGGAAGGAAGCTGGTTAAAGCTGGCGCAGCATCGGACACAGTAACGCCATAGTTAGCACGGCTGTCAATGGTGTGTTTCTTCTTCAGGAGAGCAGCCAAGTTCATTGTGTTTCCCAAGTATCTTAATTCGCCCTGGCACCTTTGCATATGCTGTGAGTTTTGTCTGTAGAGCCCACTTTCCGTCTGAATCCAAAATATTTCCACACTATGGACTCCAACGGGAGAGTGAATTTCATCATCACTGTTTCCTGTCTGGAATGCCATGCCGCCAAAGCTTGCTATGTTGAAAAGTGAAGGCATACCTTAAAGACGGCGGTGTGGAGCAATGTTTTCATTTTGTATCAATGTAATTGGATCGTTAGTCATTTAATTTATGTATTGATGTGGATTGATGTATTGTTACACTCCTAAATCAGATTGGATGGATTATGAGATTATCAGTTTTAATGTCTTGCCACAATTTGATTTAGGTCTTGACTTTGTCTGGGCCATTCTACCACATAAATATGCTTTGATTAAACCATTACATTGTAGCTCTGGTGGTACATTTAGGGTTGTTGCCCTGCTGGAAGGTAAACCTCCAACCCAGTTTCAAATCTTTTGAAATATATCTAGTTTTGTATCTAGTGGGTTTTCCCCCAGAAAAGTTCCAACCATCTTTCAATCAACTCTAAGGAGCTTTCATTTCCTTGCTAAAGAAAGGCATCTGTACAGGATGATACTGCGACCAAAATTTCACTTTAGGGGCGGAGGTTGTGTATAGGCAATGTAATTGTGCATTGCTACTTATAATCAACATGTAGTATTTTGCATGTTAGCTAAAAAGTAAAATTTTGGTCTCATTTGACCAGAGCATTTTCTTCAACATGTGTCCTCTAAATGGCTAGTGGCCAACTGCTAATAGAACTTCTAATTATTGCAACTCATTGTGGACAGCCATGTCTTGGTAGCTTTCCAGTTGTGCCATATTCGTTTCATTTTCAGATCATGGACTGAACATTGATCTGTAAGACCACTTTATCCCTGACATGTCTGATGTGTTCCTTGTTCTGATGCTGTTTGTTCATTAATGTTCTCTAACAAGATCTTCAAAAAATAACTGTATTTATACTCGTATTCATTTACACACCGATGAGCTGTAATTACTCATATGACCACTGAAAGCCATTGATTGCATTGGAGTTTAATTAGGGCATTACAGTAAAAGGGGATGAACACAAAACTATGCCACACTTTCAGACTTTCTGAATCACAGACATCCAAAAGCCCCTGAGAACAGGAACCCCTAAGAGAAGAGCAGAGAGGTCCAGGGGAACCACAAAGTAGCCACATTGCAGAAGCCCCAGGGAGCAGCAGTGACAGGCCCTGCCAGCAGCCGTCTACGCCGGAGCAAATACAGCCATGGACCCAGAGACCCGAGACCCCAGGGCACATCACCCGCAAGCAGAGGCCCGACAATGCCAGGGGGCCCAGACCCCGGCAAGCAGCCACCGGGAGTGAGCCGGCACACACCAAAGCACCCAACCCCAGACACCAAGAATTACCAAAACACCAGCGGGTAGAGACACCAGCCACCGGCAGGAAGTGTGGCAAGAAGGAAATAGGCCCCACATTTGATGGGGGGCCTAAGCTGATCCAAGAGAGGGAGCAGCCCAAGACCCAACCTGACACAAAAGAAGGTTCACACAGTTACAATCACACATTCCCACCATCATGTGTACACATAAAAACACTCACATCCACACACCCAACGTAAAGACACAAAACAATGGACGTTGTACACTCACTCACAGTCCCCATACATATTATATACTCCCAGGTCCGATACCCCAAATGGGCAACCAGGAGGTGGTCCCCTTCATTCTGGGGTGGGGATAGGCAAGACCGCCCCAGCAGCTGCCCAGATTAGTGCCGTCCCAGACCCCAACCCCCTGCTCTGATCCCAGCCCCCAACTTTCCGTTCCAGGGGGCCACTAACAAAAGAGGGGTCTACCTGGTCCAAACAAGCCCACCCCAGGGCACCACCCAATGAATTCTAATCTAAACCTCATGAGCCCCCTACCCCCCACAAACCCCAACATGAATTTCCCCACAGGGCCACCCCCAACAAGAGCACAGATATCATTTGAATACATGCCTTCAAACCCGAATGCAAGGAATCCTCTCCCCACAGGGGAACAGCCCCACAAACAAGCTCCACCACCGAAAACCCAATGAAGACACATCCATACAGCACAAGCTCCACACACAGCCCTGCTCCAAGTACCTCCCCCCACATACCCTCCACCACACTGCGCATCGCAACAACATGGCAAGGGCCCCTCACAATGCCATCCCAGCCTCTGCCCACAACAACAACAGTGAAGACACTACCAAGTACTGTACTCACAACAGAATTTTTGTAAAAAGTTTTAGAAAACACGTTTATTATTTCTTCCATTTAATAATGTTGCACTACTTTGTGTTGGTCTCGCATGGAATTCTGATGAAATACCTTTTTACAGTTTGCATAGTAATTTGACAAAATCGGTTGATTTATAGAAAGCCTAAATACACATGGGATTTAAAATATTTTAATATGGGAATAATACATACTTCAGCCTTTGACCAAAAGCAAATTATGGTCTTTAATTAAACCTGGTTTCTTTTACAGTAACTACAAACTTTTAGGAGTTTTTAAACAAAGCAGCTCCACTTCTGACTAAAATTCTACTTGCTAGACCATTTTGATTAACCAGCTCTACAGATGATGGTTTATGTGTATGTCTATGTGTGTGACAAATAAAGAATGAACGACCTTATAAATGTAGACAAAAGCGTGTTAAGTAGAGGTGTGGTAGAGAAATTAAATGAGTACAATAAAAATGGTATAAAACGCTTTGCGAGTGACAAAGATGCTCACTTTTACAACGTCCAGAGGACAAATTCCTGTGGCAGTTGTGAGGAACAATTACTTAAATAATTGGGCTTTCAAAGAAAAGATTGATTGTCTAAAAGCTGTGTTCTGTGGCAAATCCATTAAGGGAAACCATTTTTTCTGTCTCCCTGACGTAGTGTTTTTATTAATTTTTTCTCGCAAAAGATGCATGATTCTTCTGGGTTTTTTGCTGCTCTGTCAGTGGTGTCTATGATGAACGATACTAAAGGAGAAGAAGTCATCAGATGAGCAATTTGGATTCCAACTCTGAATTTCTTTGGCTGCTAACATCTATAAATTTCCCAGGACTTTTTTCCCTTTCACTTTAGAGAAGCTGTGGTGTGGCTGGATGATCTGAGTAAACCATAAAGTCAAGATGTCAGAGGAAACAGAGGTGTTGTAAGCTTAGACTCAGTTTTGCCTCCATGCATTGCATCTCTACATTCTCAAAGCTTAATTAGTGGATATTCAGTATTTGCTATTCACAGAGTGAGTGCTGGGAGGCATCCTGAAGGTTATCTCCCAGACAAGCTGCTCGGAGACGCCGCTGTCTCATTTATGGTCCACCATGAACAGCATCACGCAGGTCGTGACCCATCTCCTTAAAACCAGATTTTTTTTTTTGCTCATTTTGGAGAATACATTTTCTTATCTAGATCTCTTTTTTTAGGCTTTATACAACAGGACCTACCGCCAACTTTAATGTACTCAACGACCCTCAGCTGTAATGTAATAAGTACCTTGATGATTGATTCAGCATCTCTTGTAGTGTGGTGAGTTCTTCTGGAGGGGGGGTTGAAGAGGGGTTATTGTTAAAAACGTATCATGCTGACGGGATGATAAGGTGCCCCCATGAATGCTGTTAATGTGAGCGGGGGCCTGTGGCCATCTTGAGTCCCCCTTCTGTTGTGCTGATGGGACAGAGCCACCGCCATCTGCTTCGCATCCTCCCTGTTCTCCCACCTATGGATGCAGCCGCTCTCCAATGCCCTTTCATCCAGCTTGCTTACATTGTCTTCTATCTCTCCTGGAGGTCATGCGGTGAACAAGTACAATAGGTAAAGCATAAACAGTGAGCACACACTGTGAAAAGGAAATTTGGAGGGTTTTAATTTATAGCCAATTTATGTTTTATTTAATGAAGTGTATTAAACTGTGGATGCAATATTCAATAATACTCTAACTCCACCACATTAAATACTTATGGTAACAAATCCTAACTTAATATTTAACTAAAGATGCTGTCGTATCTGCAGAAAACAATAAGGCTGATGTGATTATGTTGATTATATTATGATTAAACAGGGTGAACTCAGGTAATTACATCTGCTCAGATATAGTGCATTTTTCTGTTATCAAGTTAAAAAAGTACCCCAATTTATCATATATTTTTGAATTATTTAAGGTGTCAACTCAATTTGTGTGAAAAAAATAAGTGTGTGATATTTTCTTAAAGTGTTTTTACTGTTTTACTATAGTTGACGCAAAACTAATTTTAAGTGACATGTTTGGTAATTTGGGACACACTTTATTGTCTTACTCTGTTACCTGAAGCTGTATAAATGGTGTTTATTATTCATATCTTCAATGTGCTTGTGCTCTTATGAAACCTTTTTATTGTCTTTGAAGGGTTAATTTGGTAATATCCCACATCAACACTGAGGTTTGTCATTTCTATTTCTCTATATGACTGTGTTACATTATTACTCCCTTTGCTCTTTCTTCTCATCACTTGTTCTACTTCTTTACTTGTTTTTTATCATTATCCTTTTGTCTACGGTATTTTTGCTTCTTTTTAACAAGGTGGTCAAATCTGATTAATAAATAAAAATGTATCTGCTGCCAAGCAGGACCTATAGCAGAGGTGTTGTGATAGTTGGGATCCTCTGTATCCTTAAAACTTGTTTGTCGCGCACTAATGACAGCAGCAGTGACATTAATTAGGTATATATAGGTGTACTGTTAGGGGTGTAATGCGATGATTAAAGAGCAAGACATTTCTCATCAAAAAAACTGTGACAAACACTGTCTGTGTCATCTAACATTCTGTGCTTCAGGTGAATAAGCCAGGTGTGGACTGGGGACACCTGGGTCCATTGTTCCTAGTCTTAACCCTTCCTGTTTCTGACATCCTTGGCTGCTTTCAGTCCTCAAGCAGGAAGCAGTTGACTTTTATTTATTAAATTACTGACATTTTAATTTATTAAAGAATAAATTGTATTTACCTTGCTCTAAGGATTGAGCCTAATAATAAAGAAATCATCGTACTGGCTGACAACAAGAAAGCACTGAATGAGCCTTTGTCACTTTTAAACTGCTTGTTTTTATTAACTTCATCATTACAGAGACAAAAAAGCACTTTTTCTATTTATTCAATAATCATAGATTAACAGGTTTAATCTTTTTCTATTATTTTTCAAAAAGCAAATATGCCTATTTATATTTCTAATGGGATAAATACATAACACTTTAGACACTTTAAATTATAGTAATATAAAGCAGATTGAAAGATAATAATAAATGTTCAAGTGGTAATTTAGACTTAAAAACAAATAGCTCAATTTTAGATTCCTAACTTACAGCAATGTGTCACAGATTTGATGAGAAAAACACTTAAGACTTGACTTGGACTTGAAATAATGACTCTTGAGCAGGAAAATGTAGGATTGAAAAAAATATAAATACATGCTATTGGCATGAATTTTCTAAATTGATAATTGTGCAGATGGTTTGGGCTTCAGTTCGATAAAGACAAATTAAAAAGTATTGCCTTTTGTATCTAAAAGTTTGAGTGATACGTAGCAAAATAGAACCTCACTTATTTGAGTAATTGAAATAATTTCAGTAAAATAATCACAAAATTTAAATGTACCTCATTCTGTTGATTAAGCAAATAACATATTTTTGTTTTAAATTCAACCAATTAATTTAAGTGTCTTTTATTTGTTACATACACAATTTCCACTCAGAAAAATAAAAATGTACCCTGTAAAACATTAATATTACTGAATTGTTCACACTTAACTTGTAGATTAAATTCAAACTTTCTGTGCAAAGCAAACCTAATAAATTTTATGAAACGAAAATACTCACAAATTAGGTGCAGCCATGATGTTTCGACCTATGCTGCTAATATTTTGCATGCGGATGTAAAGCACTTACAAACACCAGCAGCTTCATTCATCCTCACATGACTCCATAAACCTGAGGGCTGATAAAAGTAATGGCGTGCTTGGTAGGGAGGTACATATGTAAATGTGAGGAGAGAGAATTGCATTCCAGGAAAATAAAATAGTAAACTAGAATTAAAAAAAAAAAACTCTTTTTTTATGCGTCCTACATCTCAACTTCTATTTCAATCATCCCTCCTCGTCCTGCCTCCCTCTGAGAAGGGGGACCGGCAGCTTCGCTCCGGGGCAGTCTGGTCGTCTTGTGACTGACACCCTCCGCTGCTGCCCTCAACACCCCACCCCTCACTAGGATGCTTCACACACAACCTGGGGGGCCCATGTAGAATTAGCTTTAAAAGTAGGCCACGGATAATTGTCTGGACAAGAAAGTGTATCAGTGCTCTGTCATGTTCAAGCTCCTGCCATTCAACCTTGTAAGGCTAATCCGGAGAAACTACATCGCTCTGCTTTTTGACTTATTTGTCTGCGCTGGTACATACATGTTAATGCACTCCTCAACCCAAGGCAGCGGCGTGTAATTAATATGTATGAAAGGTGGAAAAGGAAAGAAAATAGGTGTTTTTGATTAATTGTTTCTGTGTGTTGGCTTTACTGTATTAATAACCAGGAGGATTAAGGTCAGGATAGACCTGGTAAACATAAAAATTTCATGGAACCACTACACAAAGCTGACAGTAAAGAGACAGTAAGCATAGGCATGCAGGCTCTCACACTGGCATGAATATAAATTACTCACACAGAGTAACACCAACCAAATCTGAAAAGTATGCTGGGATGTCATTAATAATAAACAGGCAGGCTCCCATTTCTTAGAATAGTGAAAAGTCATGTTTTCTCCAATGTGGCCTATTTTAAATGTGTGTCTGTGGGAATAGAGGAAGTAGTATGTGTTTGTGTGGAGTGCAGGCTTTCCAGGTCCCCGCTGGGAGGAGTGTGGCTCAGACGTATCTGAACACACTCCTCATCCTGTAGGGACAAATAGCAAAAGGAGTAATCTGCAGAGGCTTTGGATTTTCCTTTCCACTGTATCTCCATTCTGCTTATCATGTAAAGATCTGGGGTTTTATTAGCCATGAAGATGTTCCGTAAATTTTTATGTCTCAAGCTATAAAATGTAATGAAAAGGGAACACCCCACAGTGCATAAAAATCTGCTCAGTTTTAGGGACGGAGCTGGAGGATCCAGCTGACACGGGGCCATGGGGTCCATTTTTATCTTTTGATTCCTGCATTAACCTTGCATTAAAATTATCTGTGTTATCATCGCCCCAGATTTAGCCTAATAAATTCTGGTTTTATGAGCCATCTTGGAGGAGAATTATCATGATGTTATGCTTTAAGTAACATATGTTCCAATTTACTGACATCTACTGGATTTGTCGAGGCATCAGCCATCCATTCACATAATCATCATCATCTTTTCGTGGCATGAAATCCCCTGCATTGAGATGCTTTTGGTTTTTGATGATCAAGCAGCACATGGAGCCAGAAATGAAAAGATTGGTGCAGCACAGGGACTGGCAATGGAATGAATGGGCTTTTATTCATATTATGATCATACAATGCAATGTAGTACTCTCTTTAAAACTGAAAAGATGTCATCTTTGCTCTGAATTATTCTTCAGCTATCCATCAAGAGAATCGAATTAATTAGCTTTTACTGAATTGATTGGTTTTAGCTAAAAAGTTACAATGAATTGAAAGAGATTAACAGAATTACAATAAGAAATCCTTTCCTACAATCTTGTTGTTGTGTACAGAATGCAGCCAAGAAATACTCAGAGCCTTTATTTTGTATGAGCAATAATTGATGCCTGATGTATAACTGGAGTCAAACAATGTTTTTAAATATTGTGAGATGTTTGGAGTCTCTGAGGTGTTTACTGCCAGTTTTACTGGGTGCGGCCTGACAAATGCAGATGCAAATCTAATTTTTAAAGGTTAATGGTTTAGAGAATTCTAAATCATAAATAAGGAGTTGTATTTCTTAAGGTTTTTTTTTTCCTTTTTTCCTGCCGTATCAACATTTTACCTTTAATGCCACGAAAAAACGTGTTATATTAGTTTTCACTGTTTGATATGAAACAAAAAAGGCATTTCACAAATTTAGCATGAGTATACCTACACATAAGGGGCTTACCTGACATATGCAAACTTGTCATCTTTTGTTTTGCAGTGTATTGGCAGTAGTAATCTATTGTGGCACTATAGAAAGATGAATCATACAACACCGGAGACACTGGAGTGACATCACAGGCTCCCTGACACCTCTGCACCATGCTAGCGGCAGCCTTTCCAGAGGTCACTTGGAGTCAAACGATGGGAGCAAGACTCTGGGGCAAAAAAATTTAACTTCCTTGGACAGCTGCTGCAATAACGTGAATAGATGTGTTCCCCACTGCAATTAAACCCTCCCTGATTACGCCTCCCTGGCTATCGATTGGAAACTTTCACTTAATAACCCCTAACATAGTTTCTTATCTTAACCCCGAGGTCCAGGTTTCGAGAGCTGATTGTGAGGAGATTTATGTTTGCTTCGCTTAGTGACTCCTTTGGGACATTGTGTCATTTCTTTATTCCAAAGTGAGCAAAAGTCTGGAGATGTAGTGTTAAAACCACATCATTAAAGACAGGATCCTCTCATGTTTATTTTTTTTTGGTAGAATTGCTGTGAGAAACAGAAAAGAGGTAATACTTTGACTTGTGCCTTAGAAACATTGCAGATGATTTTTTTACAGGTTTTTCTAACCAGTTTTTGTTATTAACAAATAGTAATTTGATTTACTGAGCACCACTTTCCTGCTTGAAAAATCAGCTACAGCGTCAAGGGAAACCTAAAACTGCTGTTCCGCCATTTCTTATATTAGCTACATACTGTATGTTGGAATATCTAAAAGTTCTGATTCTAGCACACTTTTGAAGTGTATGTGATGCTTTTGACACACCCCAGTTATGTGTATTACTTTTGCTATGATGTCACTATTTCATTATTTTTCCAAAACTATGATCACCCACGCATCGTGGGCTGACTGTTCAATGCTCTATATGCAATCTATGACTGTCCCCTCATGCTTAAATTATTACTGGATTTTTTTTTTAAGATTTCTTTTTTGCAACACTAGTGGCCTTCATTTTTGTTTTTCAAAAGTATGCAAACAGGAAGTGCAATGGAGAGAGGGGGGGAAGATTGCATGTCTTTACAGGTCTCTGGTGTCGGGTCTCAAACCTGGGACAGCTGCATCAAAGACTGAAGCCTCCTTATAAGGGTTGCACGCTCCACCCCTACGT